>NC_137975.1:52967754-53238557 GCF_963924665.1 Micromys minutus | reverse complement strand
ACAGAGCCATCACACTGACTCTCCGGCGTTTTCCTTCATTTCCTCTCCTTTCGAGTGGACAATCATAGTCACAGCTACATCTCCTTTCCCTCGGCATCGTATGGGAAATGAAACCATAAAAAAGTCACCCTACAAAGTCTGATCAGAGACACCATCTTGGTTATCTGTCTCCGGGTTCTTATGGCTGAAGGGGAATGCTTGGGAAGTGTTCAACAGTCTGGGAGGGAGTAGCTAGACAAAATGTAATTCCTTAGGAGTCAGTAATGGGGACTCTGTAAAAGCTGTACTTTGGAGAAAAAAAAAATGTTTACACCGAACTAAGTATGAATCTGTATGTTTGTTTCTCTCTGTGTCCATCTGTCTAGAGAGGAGAGTATGTGAAGGGAATTTGACAAGTTTCATCAGGAGAGAAAAACTTGCTCAAGCGTGAGGATGTTGTTTCTCTAAAATCCGCGCTTGGCTTCGTCCCAGGGATCTGACTTCTCCTGGGCTTTGCAGCTAAATTCTCAGGGATGTATCCTCAGAAGTACTGTCTGTACCAATTCAGCCACTTCTAGAATGAGCCGCATTTCAAAAGGGGAAAAAATAGAGCAAACTGTAGAGTCTGGGAGATGAAAGTGAGAACGTCAGCCATATGCCCAAGATATTCTCCAACACACCCTGGGGTTCTCCAGAGCCAGCTTACCGAGTGTGGAGCATCCTGGGGAAGCTTCGATGGGGAGACTCTAAATTGGGTAGCCAACCATCCTGTGCTCAGTTTTGAAGAATTACATCACCGTCTGCTTCTCAAACATGTTAGAAAACAGAGAAAGAAAGGGCCCACATTACCATGCGGTGTATGGGGCAGGTAGTGTTTTTTGGTGGTATGTTTTAAGAACAGGCTAGTAAATCTCTCCAATCCCAACAACTGCCATATTCCATAAGTCATTTTATACTATGAATTTTTAATGTATCAGCTACCAAAGTCAGCTCAATTTTATCATGGCCAACCCATTTCCATATTGGGCTTTGCTGTCAATAAGAGGCAGTGATTATCTTTCATAAATATTTGTTAAACTTTTACGATTCTTTGGTTGTGCTCAGAATACAAATATTCTTTTTCATTTTAAATCAACGTCATATGTATTTTACAAGTCCAATCAATCTAACGTGGGTGCTGTCACTTGCTTTTCTGTTGCGATGATAAAGGCCATATCTAGAAGAAACTTAGAGAAGGGAAGAACTTAATTCAGCTTTTACATTAAGATTGTAATCCATCATTGAGGGAAGTCATGGAAGATGTTGCCTATTGGCTTGCTCAGTGTCTCCTGCTCGGTTTGTTTTATTATACAGCTCAGACCCACCTGCCTAGGGATGGTGCCACCCAAAGTAGACTGGCCCTGCCACATCAATCAAGACAGTCTCTCACTAAGAATCCAGTCTGATTGAGATAGTTCTGCAAATTAATGTTTCCTTCTGAACTGAATTCTAGGTAGTGTCAGGGTGACAATAAAAACTAAGCTGTTCAACAGGAAACCAAACCAGGGTTGCTTGGAATACTCTCAAACCTTTAGCCTAGGTTGGTCAGTGTATTTTGGCCTTCTAAGATTGAGTCTAACATATTTTTTCCCTTGAATCCTTTTGTTCCATCAGCAGAAGGGCTGTCATCACATAACTCTTGCCTGGCCTTTTCATAGACACAGAATGACCCCATTCCCCCAGGGGAAGGTACCTTGATTAGTTTCGTTTGTGAAAAAAATGTCTTTGCAGTCTTCTGGATCAAAGAGCATGAGGTGGATGCAAGCTGCTAGAATATTGAATTATCGTTTTCCTTTTCAATTAGCACCAGTTGCTGGTACCTTGTGTGACCCAAACTGCAAAAGAATTAGCATCAGCATCTTTTGTTTCTTTTCGTAATTCCAACTCAGTGGTTATCATATGCATGGCTATGATGATGCCTGGGGTGGGTACCTAAATTCGCCCACCACTCAAAACAGCATGAAGTTACAGGTTGGAGAAGGAATGTCTCAGCTGACCTTTCAACCCTGAATGACCTAGGGATACTGGAGTCCAACCAACACAAGCTGGTTGTGATGGGAAAGATGTCTGTTTAGGGAACACTAAAAACAAGAGGAGGCAGAAAAATCTTGTTTTCTTCTTACTGACATCAACTGAAGACAGTGCTTTATTTTTTGTTTGTTTGTTTGTTCATTTGTTTTTGTTTTGGGCATTGAGCCAAATGGACTAGGTTGGGTTGGGGCATCTGGCTGATTAGTATTCCTACTTCATTTAACTCTACCCACCATACTGGTAAAGCTAGAGGTTAGAATATTCTGTCAAATGGAAACTTCTCTTAATTGATATAACTGTGCTTCACTGGGCATAGTGAAAACTGAGGTACCTAAAGGTGATCTGGAGTTAATGAAAAATTCTGAAATGTCCTGAATCATCAGAGAAGGAGTAAAATGCATTCAGTGCTGTTTTAGTGTTAAGTATTTTATTGCATCCATATCTGGAAAATTGGTAATACACACCCAGTATGTTGATAATATTCTATTAAACTGAGTGTTTGATTTGACACGACATCCCAATAGCACAGGATGGCGAAGCCTTTTTATAGCTGGCTGGCTGTTCTGCTCTGGGCAGCATAGGGCTATTCTTATTTTTTATAGTGAAACTAATAGATATGAATTGAAACCTACCTTACTTTTCTTGGTAATTGGGCATTAGCTTTATAGATTTAAATACGCCCAGCATAGTATTCTAAGCAGACTTGTTCCTAGCTAGAGGGCTTTGTGCTTCTAAATTTCTCAAAGTCTACCATTCTGTTTGGCTAATGGGATTAAAAAGAGCACAAGGAAGGGACCCCTTCACCACTTTAATTTACCTGCTGTTTTCTTTAGCACTGGTTCCCAGCTGATCAGCGCCCATTATACAAGTGCAAATATTCCACAACGGTTTTTTCCTGTACAGTGTCTGACTCTGTGGCCCAGACTTGCCACAGAACTTGACGTACAGCCATCTCTCGCCTCAAACGCATTACAGTAGTATTCCTCCTGTGTAGCCTCTTGAGTGTTGGGATTACAGGTGCGAGCCACTCCACCCAGCTATGCAATTCTCTCCGTTCATTTTTGTTTTAGGCCTAATGAAGGCCACGGAGCTAATTTGGAACTGAAAGGCTTCTGTTCTTCATTTCCAAGGGGAAAAAAAGAAAGTTTTCTAAGTAGGTGAGGGGTTTAGGGTTGGGAGATAATGATTTCAGGCTTAAAAAGAGACCCAAAGGGAAGCTGACCTCATTTCATCACCAGAAGATTACACTGTGTATTTATAGATGGTGATATTGACTTCCTGAAGAGAAAAACTAAAAATGTGCTGTGAAATGTTACCGTATTAGAAGAGGCGGGATTGACATTCTCAGGCAGGTAAATGTATCCATTTAACAAATAGCAAAGAACAGTTAGGGCACTGAAGATTGTGTCCTTTTAAGTTTGAATGTTTTCTACAATCTGGGAGGTAGATATATAGTTTAGTCAGCATAGTGTCACCCAGGCAGACATGATTTAAATATGCCCTGGCACCCATGTAAAAAGCTAGCCATATGAGAATGCATCTGTAATCCTAGAACTGGGAAGCCAGAGAGACATGTGAACCTGGAGCTCATAGCCAGCTGTCTACGCTGTATCCGTTACCTCCAGGTCAGTAAGACGCCATATCTTAAACATTAAGGCAATGAGTCATCAAGGGAAACACCCATGACCTCTGGCCTCCACATGCATGTGCACACATGAAAGTGTGCATTTATCACATGCACAAATGCAAGCACACAAGCACAAACACACACACACAAATTGCAACAATTTTGGATTTTTACGTTAATCTTTCATTGCTTTTGTTGTTTAAATCTTTTCTTCTCTTAGTTTTTTTTTTTTTTCCTCCTCAATGCAAGTATGGAAGAAAAATAAAGCCCATGGAAGACTTTTCGGGCTCTTACATTCCCTTTGTAGTAGGCAGGCCTCATGGAGTCATGGGGCGGAGGTTTCCAGGGAAACAAAATGAGGTGCTGGGCACAAGTCCCCCGTGTCCTTCCCTTCTCTGTTTCTCCGGAGTCTTTTTTATAAGACTCTGAAGAGCTTTTAAAACCACCACTTGTTACAAGGTAAATCACAATTTTGCCTTAAGAGGCTTTTATGCTTGACACAGCCGATAAAAAAAAAAGCATAACAAGAAATCACTTTTCCACAACTGGCATGAAGAGATGAGAGAAAAAAATTAGGAGAAAATCATCTCTCATCTCTTCCAAGTTCCCCAAAGGTCATCCACACCTTCCCCGAGTGCCGGAGTAGCTCCTGTTTCCTCGCGTGGCCATCTGTTGTCGATTTGCCTCCGGTCATGTTCAAATCCAACATAAAATAACCAACTTGGTAAATCAAATGGATTAACTTTCCCTCTCTATGAGCAAGTGGCGTTTCAGTCAGTATGGAAAAGAAAGTTCATAGGCTGGGGAGATGTCTCCGTTGGTAAGGTGTTTGCTGTACAAGTGTGAGCACCTGGGTTCAGTCCCAAGCCCCCCATTTCTCATGAAACCCTGGTATGGAGGCAGATGGGGTGATTCATGAGACTTACTGAACACCCAGCCTGGCCTATTCAGTGAGTTCCATGAAAGACCCTGCTTTAAAAAAAAAACAAGTAAACAGACAAACAAATGAATACAAATTTTGGAAAAGAGTAGGGTTGGACAGATTTCTCAGTAGTTAAGAACTCTGGCTGTACTTACAGGAGACCCAGATTCCATTCCCAGCACTCATGTAGCAACTCAGAAGTGTCTATGACTCCTGTTCCAGGGAATCTGATGCCCTCTTCAGGCACCAGGTACATACATGGTACATAGACAGACATGCAGACAAAATATAAAATACATATAAAATAAAATAAAATGAATCTTTAAAAATAAAAAGCAGACAGTGGCTGAGGAGCAGCACCTAAGGTTGTCCCCTGGCCTCTACAAATACGCACACATGCCTCTGCAAGCACACATACACACATTCACACACAGAGACACACACAGAGACACACATGGATTCCTTCAGTTCATACTTTGAGATATTATTATTGACTTTGTACACTTAATGCATTCTTTTAAAAAATATTTACTTACTTATTTTATGTATATGTTTCTGTCTTCAGACACACCAGAAGAAGGCATCGGATCTCATTATAGATGGTTGTAAACCACCCTTTGATTGCTGGGAATTGAACTCAGGACCTCTGGAAGAGCAGTCAGTGCTCTTAACTGCACAGCTATCTCCCTAGTCCCCACTTAATGTGTTCTTTAGCATCTCATCACAAAAAAACTTAGAACTTTTTCTTGAAACATGTCAAAGTGCATGCACGGGCAATCCAGAGACCTAAGGTCTCAAAGAATTATAGAAAAGCATGTCAACTACCCCTTGCTTAAAGATGAAATCTTTACATGCTTCCTCTCAGTATGGTCCTTGATTTTCAATGGACCCACTATATCTTTGATAATGGCAAATTATTACTTGCTGGGAAAGCTTGTTGAGGAAATCCTTGTTCTGTTAGAAAAGTAGAACATAGCCTGTAAACGGGATTTGATTTTTGACTTGTGAGTAAGAAAACCAAACTGAAGTAAAGGTTGCTATGGGTAGGAAATGATAAGGAAAGAAGTCCTTTCTCCTTCGTTGTCACTTGGCAATGCTGGTCCCAATTTTAATGAAGCAATGAGTACTCAACCATCCTCCTCTCTCTTCATCTGCCTGCTCATTTTCAGACATCCTGACATCTCCACTAGTGTCAAAAAGAATCCCTCTTCAACGAAAATCGAGATTCCAACACCATGTGTTAATCCTCAGCCTGTAAGCATAAACCCTAATCAAACTGGTATTAAAATGCACATCTTTGTTAACATTAGAAAGCTGGTATGAGGCCTCCAACACATATACTGCAGAGGACCGTCTGGTCCTCTGTGAAAGAAAATGCACCTAACCCTCCAAAGAATTGAGGCCACAGGGAGTGGGAAGGTCTGATGGGGAGATTGAGTTGGGGGAAGAGGAATGGGATGAAAAACTGTTATAAGGTAGACCAGGAGGGGATAATGACGAGACTGTAACAAAAAGGAAATAATTAATAATAATAAATAAACAAGTCTGAGGGAAATTTATATGTGAAAATGTTTATACATCTAAAGAAAGAAAGAAAGAAGGAAAAACAGACAGGCAGACAAAAAGTAACATTCAGATACTACTTTGCAATTTTTTTTAACACATTTGTAATTAAAATCTTGGAAGCCAGCAATAGGAAGGGTTTTCCTTACTAGAGAACTTCTGAAATCTTTTTCTGAGACTCCCATCCCTCATCCTAACTGTTGTGTTAAGAACAAATTTGGTAATGTCTATAAAAAGTGTTTTATGTTTATCAAAATTTATTATGAAAGAAATTGAAGCTATTTAGCTTGGTGTTATCAGTGGATAACAGGGTAGAGTGAGCACTTCTGGAGGGTGATTTAATACTTTAACCCTCTAAGATGTCACTTCGGGCCCTGAAAAAGATCATTTACCAAATGATACTTTTGTTACTTAGAAGAGTTTAATGGCAGCCCAAAGTGAACAAATCATAACCTTTGCTGGTTTTGGATCAAGCCCATGTGAGGCCATAGTCTTTCAAACAGATGAGATTTTATGTCCCTTCAGAAAACAAGAAAAAAAATTGAGACCTTAGGAAAGTATGGTGCTTCTGATTTTTCTGGCATGCATTTCTATGACACATCTAAAGAAAGAATAAAATCGTTCTTTTTAAAATGTTTAAACTGATGTGACACTCTTTCCCATTGCTACTTTGGAATCAACAAAATCATAAAATCTACTAGGCAAAAGCAAAGTAGCACTTTGGATCACACAGTAATAATAGCAACTATATATTTTTTAAAAATGGGTTTACACTTGCTACTTCATGAAATCAACTGAGATTCCAAAATAAGCAGACTTGTTTTCTAGTCAGTGAAAAGAATTCAGCCAAACATGAAAAACAAAACAAAACAAAACCTTTCTTACTGGGTGGAACATGTATGATAGAAAGTCTTGAATTCATTATCAATGATATTAAAGCAGCGCATTTAAAGATTCAGTTAAATCTGCCCAATCCAATTCTTGGCATCTAGGGGAGAAAACATTAGAAGAGCATCTTACCTTTCTCTTGATATTAATTATGCATATATAAGGAAATTTTGGATCATATTCAAATAGATATAAAGCAATGAATCTAGCCCTTCTATCTTGAAGAACGCATGGTACAATTTGCTTAGCACACGTTTATTTCTTTATTATTTTATTGGTTTTCTGTTAACTCTGAATTTCCCCCAAGTTAGTGAAAAACTCTTTAAAAACTTTGAGTCATACTTGGACTACACAGAGTATCACTGGAGACACCTGGAGTGGCCTCTGAGCACTGGATCTGACATTGTTAGATACACCGAGTCCTAAACTTGAACAGAAGACAAAACCTCCTGGGAGAGAAAACTGAGGCAGGAGCGGAGTAGACAAGAAAAGTGACAACATATGCCCGACCTTGAGAAAAAGAAGGTATTTAGAGGTTAAAACACAATTTGCAGTCTGCCAACAGAATTTCTGCAACAAGATATGGAATGGGGCTGATCATTTACATTGCTTATTAGCTTCCAGGCATAGTGGTTGGTCTTGTCAGCTTGGCAGGATCTAGAATCAATCACCCGGGAGATGAGGATGACTGGGATAGCTGAGATTTGATGGCCTACCTATCATAAAGTAGGGCCCTGGGTTGAATCAAAAAGAAAAGTGAGCTCTGCCGTCCTCACTGGTCTCTGCTTTCTAGTTGAGGATGCAATGGGGTTGGCTTCCTCAAGCTCCTGCCGCCAGAACTTCTCAGCCTTGATGGATTATGCTCTCAATCTGAAGGTTAATCCTTCAGTTTGCTAAGTTGCCTACGTTGCTTTTATCAGAGTCCGTTCACAGCAACGGACGAGTCACCAAGCCACCAGGTGATGTTGATGCCCTTGGTCCTGAGAGAACACTTGGGGAATCCTTGCAGTCGATTCAGTTTGCTCTGTGCCTTATTTGCTAATGTAAGAGGTCCCCACTGACTTTAGAACTTTTAAATTGAGATTTGAGGATAGAAGCCATTATTCACATAAACTAACATAGAATGCCACTTAATGCTAAACCCGCAAGTTAAAAGACCTAAAAGAGATCAAGCTGAGCTCCAAATACATCAGGCCATGAATGAATAAGCCTAACTGATTAATGATAATAATAATAATTTTCTAAATGAGGCTGTACCCCACATCATTAGCACAGTTATTACCCAACATATGAATAGATCACATCACAGTTTATTTGGGACTTGTTTTTAAAATTTTGGAATACATTTTGCTGTACACTGGTGAAAAGCAATGACAACAAATGTCTCTCTATCCAGAATTCACTCAACAAGTGTTCTACGGCAGTATCCCTGTGGGTCTGAGCGAGGTTAGAGCTGGCTTTGGGAGATTCAAAGTCAGGTCCTCAGAACTGTGTGCCGATGCGGTACTCGATAAGCCTCGGCAGTTACAAATATGTGTTGCCACCAACTTAAAGTAAAGACTTGGCAGATAAGCAGGAATAAGAGAGGAACATGTTGGTCCATTTTGCATGTACCACACATCCATTTCCTTTCACATACCCAGGTTAAAACCACTACATCACTGCAAGGACATCCTTCCTACATGTGTCCAGCTCTACAGGGGCCAACTTACAGATTTCCTTTGCTCTTCCCGTTCAGCCAACCAGACTGTAATGGAGATATGACATACTTAATGAAACCCTTCACACATGGCTAGGCCAGTAAGCTCAGCACAGTGGAGCTGAAGAGTTGAGGAAACACAGCATCTCATATGGAATGTTTGAGAATTCAGATGTTCTGAGATTTGAAAGCCATTATCACCTCTGGCTTTGCTCCCTGCTCTACTTTCTTTTACAAGTTCCTGCCATAGTCTAGCCTTTCTATTTTTCTCTTGGTACCCAGATTTATAAAGAACTTAAATCTACTTAAGACAGGACATAGGATAGACTGTCAATGGCATTTTGGGGAAAAATCTCTGAGCACAAAAAGATCTCCTGGTGAAATCAGAGACTGAGGAGCTGGACCAAGAACAGAAACATGAGGCCAGAGAAAGGACCAGAATAGTTGCAAAAGTCAGTGAGTTATTTCAGGCCTGAGGCCTTACACTACTGTAGGAGGCACACATGGCTCTAGTGAGTTTTCTCTGTTTCATATGTGGTGAAATGAAAAAACAGAAGAAAATATCCATTATTGGCAAATCAGAAATAATTTCTGGTATTGGCTAGGATGAGCAAAGACTGTTATTTGAAGTCTCATATTTATGGAAAATCATAAGTACACATGTACACACACATACACACACACACCATAGTCAGGCAATGAAATGTCTGAGTGAGTTTCATTGATTACCAATTTCTGCTTTTCTACACTTGATTCTCACATAGAATTATAGACTCCAGGAGTCCTGGTACTCAGATACACAGGCATGAACACAAAGCTTGCAAGCAAAGGCTGTGTTAGGGAAGATACCTCTGGCAGCAGGAGCCAGAATAGATGGAGTGGCCAGGATGCCATACAGAGCAGCTTACGAATGACTCGGCAGGGCCACTTGGAGTTCTTGACACAAACTTCACCAAGATGCCCTTGTATCTCCCAGGAAAGAACCTGCTTGGCATTCCCTGCTGTGCTCACCCAAAGCCTGGGAAAATGGGCCCAACACAATTGTGCTCATGTGTCAAAACTCAGCATCTGGGATGGTAGGCCAATTACACTGTGACTGGACTTCTGTGAGGGACATGTCATCTACATGGCCCACTCTCCAAAGTGCCCTGGAATAAATGGAAATGAAGTGATTTTGTTTTGAATTAGAAGTGGTACAATTTGATTTATTAACATTGAGGGGTGAGGGGAGTTGCAGTTCTCTGTTCTTGGTGGTATGCCTTAGGAAATACAGAGTCAAAATCTACCTGATCTAAAAGTTGTATTTCAATCATACAGTTTTCTCTGAACCATTTTTCTAATGTGTGCTTGTGTGGCGTAAGGAAGGGAGAAAGGGAGAAAGGGGAGGAGAGATTAGACACACTGTACACTTACGTTTGGAGTTTGGAGAATAACCCGGAATGTTCTCTTTGCTTTCCACACCGCCCCTCCTTGAGACAGTTTGTATTCAATGCTGTGCAGCCCAAGAGCTCCCAGGAACTCTCCTGTCTCTACCTCTCATTTTCCCTTATGAGTGTTGGAATTACAAGTGCCTTGGTTTTCCAGTTTCTAGAGATCCACACTCAGATCCTCTACTTTGTGCTGCAAGCAAGCAATTCCCCCATCCCAACTCTGAATTAGGTCTAAGTCTGGAAGAAATTTAAGGGAAAAAATGACCAATGTTGACTTTGTTTTTTTCTTGATGGTAAGGACATGGACTTGACCATCAGAGGGATGAGGTTGGGCTACGAAAAAGCCCCAACTTACCTAACACAGATATTGAACCATGAAGACTTGATGGGGCATCTTCTCGGAGGTTATCAAAATCTTGTTTTGACTCAAAAGGGGGGAAAAACTTGACTTTTAAATGTAGAGAACCTAAATTTTCACTTCATATAAGCATTATGTGTTCCGTTTCATAGAATGGATGGCCTTTAAAGAAAAAGAAATCAGCAAAGAAATCAGCAGCCATGTTGAATGTTCCTCTAAGTTAAATACACACATACCACACTTTATTGTAGTTATGTGTTGACTTTGCTTTCTGTTCATCCAGTATTAACATGGAGAATGGGGAGTTATTTTTTTGGTCCAGACCTACTGGGTACCAACACATGTGCTTCCATGATTGACAGTCGTGTGCAGAAAGGAGGGTTTCTTTCAGATAACTCTTAGAAAACTAGTGCACATGAGCTGTCTGATTTAGATGAGTTGCAATGCATTCTAATCCGATTATATTACACTTCACTCTCAGCTCCTTCAGGCTTAAAATTATCTGTAACAACAATGACAATATGTTAATGGATTTACTTAAAAAGTGATTTTAAAACTCAGTTATCAGGGGACACACTATTGCTTAGTGCTCAATATTGTTTTTCTTAGGAAGGAACGCAAAGGTCAAACCACTATGGCTCCTGATAAAGTTCTTTATGGTGGCTAATGAGATAAGCTTCTAACAACCAGAGTTAAAATTAATAATAAGATAATGACTCTAAGAATGAAATACCTTTTGTTTTCTTGTTCAAAATGAAATGCATGAACTGGTCCTGAAAATGCATAAATCAAATTAACAAAGACTTGGGGGTTTTTTCCATAGAGAGGAAAACTAAGATTCTGATTAGAGTGATGTTTGGAAGAGACTATCCAGGGTCAGCCTCAAAATTCAGGCCTTGGGAATAACCCAAAGACCGTATAGTGAATTCTGGCAGTTTCAGACTAAAGGTGGACATTAAGGTGGAATAGCCACGGTAAGGTGTTGCTAAAAAATATGACTATTTCTCATGAAAACTGGAAAGTAGCTTATAACCACATAATTGCTTAGATAGATCAGTCTGTCTCCTTTGTTTACCAATAGTGAATAACCTTCCGGCAGTTTTAAATTGCTATATGAAGGCATCTGCAATATTCAATACCTCCCTTCTCTCCCTCCCGCTTCCTCTCTCAGGGGTGGGGAAGTCATGCAGCAAGCTCTTCTATGCACACACACAGTCATTCACTCACCCACCAAACATAAAGGGAGATTTTTGTTTCTATAGTTCTTTGCCTACAAATTTAGGTCAAATAAAAGGTGTGTTCCCTAATGTTATACAGCTGAAGTATTGTCCTATTTTTCAAGGTCTATTTCTATAAAAGCTTTTTCCTCATAATGAAGATGCTTATCCATGTGTTTGTGGCAATTAAAGATATGTATATTTAATGGTCTTGCTCCATCAGGAGGATGTTGGCTAATGCTGGTGTCATAGGTTGCCAATTTACTGTCTAGTAATTGCTACTTAAATACTTGTTTGAGGTGGGCAACAACTTTGTCTTACTGCTAGCTTAGACTCACAACGATGCTTCATCAAGCCTTGGTGGAAGAACTGGCTTCTAATTAAACCAACAACAGCACCTCTAGAACTGCATAACTTCCATTTCTGTCATTTATAATATGACCTGCTAGAGGATGAAAATGCACTGTTAATCAAGAAAAGAGCTGAAAAGCGTGTGTCTGTGCAACATCAGGACAAAATCATTTATGCAGAATTATCATCAGAAAGCATCCAACTCCCAGTGTTCCCACGTTCTCCAAAATCAAGGGATGAGATCTTACTCTGCACAGGCATGAAAATCCTTAAAGTAATTGTTTTTTAAATATTGCCCCCAAATACTGATTACTTCATATCTCTAAGTGGCAAACACTAATCACCCATAGCAACTCCCATCTTCTTGCCTAGTAAAGAGTATCAGTCCAACAAGGTAGAAAATATAATCTTCTCAAGACTGATTAACAAACATCTCTTTCCAGATTCTGGTCTGCCACAACTCTTTGGCTCAATTTTTCTTTACAAATTTGCAAAACAAACAATACAGTTTTGTTTTGTTTCACTCATGAGATTTTTGGATTGTTCTAACTTGTCTTAAGGTGACCATAGTCTTCAGTTCTCCTAAAAGCATTCTCTGAGTGATTCTGCTTTGTAAAAAGTACTGTGCAACTTTAAATATTGGGAGCCATATAGGTTTAAAATTTGCTTAAAACACATATAAACATAAAAAATAAACACATAAAAAAATCCAGATTGGATGCTAAAACCAATTAGTGGTTGTGTCTTATAAAACCAGTGGTTAGCTAACCACAGAAAGTACTGAATTGTGGTGCTAAATGTCTTTCTTGGATGATTCTTATTTCTGATCCATGATAGATGAAAAAGGAGAAACTGAAGACAAGGAGTGTAAAACAAAATACTTAGAAAGAGGAGTAAGGGGCAGGACTGTAGAGGGGACAGGGAGGAGGGTAGCAATCAAGATATAAAGTGAATAATGTATATTTATTTAAAAAAGACTGAATCTATTCCCAGATGGAGCTATAACTTCTTGGCTCCAAGATTCCTCTGACATACCATCCCAGCAAAGGAAAATTACACTAAGTGTAAGAACTTTGCCTCTGGCATTTTAAAGACATTTTCAAAGGGTATAATACCCTCACACCCACCTACGCTGGGTTCTTCTAGAGACCATGTTCGAAAGCCTGCCCACTCACCATGTGGAAGAGAAATTGTGTGTGCGATTGAGGAAAATCCTCCACTGGCCCTTTAAAGGCAGCCATGATACAACAATGTGATGCTGGCCCTTTAAAGGCAGCCATGATTGATAGGACAACATGATGCTGGCCCTTTAAAGACAGCCTTGATACAACAATGTGATGTTGTAGCACAGGTTTGCACTGGGTTCCAGGCTCCTGATCCCTTGCTGATATGAGCCTTCACTTTATCGATCCATGTCTGTACCTCCCCCATATGTTGTTCTTTCTTTCTTTTATGCACTGGTGGTGGGGGTAGGGGTGGACTGGAGGAATATACATGTATGTGCATGTTCCTGCAAGTGGATAAATATGTGTGCAAGTGAGAGTGTGTGTGTGTGTGTGTGTGAGAGAGAGAGAGAGAGAGAGAGAGAGAAGGAGAGAGAGAGGGAGAGAGAGCCTTTGTGTGCTAAAGAGCATCCTTTGATGTCATACTTATGTCCATCCTCAGACATTTTCTACCTTATCTCGGGAATAGTTTCCTCAATTGGCCTAAAGCCTAACAAAAGGCTAGACTGGCTAAACAGCATACTTTAGGGAACCACCTATCACCTCCTTCCCAGAGCTGAGGTTACAAGTGTACATCACAACACCTGTTCTTGGGGGGAGGGGGGCCCTTCTCATGGACTCTAAGGGATCGAACTCACATCCTCATATTTGCAGAGCAATACTGGCTAAAGCATCTCGTTAGCCCACATTCCTACCTCCTAATGAGGCAGACAGTGATTGACACCAGCGCAAATAGAGGGAAACAAGCTGGACTTTATGAGGAGGGGAGTGTCACATACACCTACTTTTAAGTCCAAGCACCCCCATTCAGCTCAGTGTTGTTAAACACAGTATTCAAGCCTTCGTGTAGATCGGATTTTAAAATGTCTGCCCATAAAGGCAGCTGTGAGGATTGAGTAGATAATTCGTACTGAGTGTTAAGTACAAGCTGGCTGTTTAATAAATAGTGGCTCATGTCTATTGGGTTCGTCTTTATTTCACGGACCCTTTTTCCCCCTTTCAGCAGGGCTGCTAGGTCACACTTATAAATGGTACAGCGCCCACTTAGATAGTCTCAGCTTAATCATGAGTTCTCACATAATTTCCTCTCGAGCTATGACAAAGGTATTAGAAGCCGTACGCCTGAAATTCAATACTTAGATAAACAAAAGTACCGAAGTATTTAGTGTCTCCATAAGACAGACTGCATTTGTGTTAGAAATCTATGAGATGGAATCGATCAAACTCAAGGAGATGAAGAGTCATACAGTCTCTTCTGGTATGAGAACTTGAAGTTTTCCCGCTGCCTTGGATAGCAAACCTGATGCTTAGCTCACTAAGCCATCCCCTCTGGCTATGTGATTGTACACAGCAATTTACCATCAGGGAAAGAAAATAACGTTCTCCGTATTGCTCTCATCCCCAGCCCCACCCCTTGACTGCAGCAAGGAAAAGGAATATACCATCTCGAGGCACATCAGGCTGCACCTCATCAAATTGTCATGAAGCAGGACCAAAATTAATTCCCATTGCAAGAAAATAGGTGAACTTCTGGTTCTCCAGAAAAGCAAGGAATATATAATTTACAATGTTCTGAGTAAAAAGAAAATAATTTATCTTCCATGTTGGCACAATGTCTTTGTAAATAAATGGTAAAAGGAGGTTTTTGCATGTTTGTTGGTTGGTTTGCTTGCTTGCTTTCGTGAGTATAGAGAAGGGACACGGAGTTTAACACCCCAGAGCTCTGCTGTCAGACGCTGTCCCTCAGAACCGTTTAGTTCTGTGGCACGTTATTTACATGATTTGTTTTCCCCAGTGAAGAGATCCAGGGATCAGAAGTTCAAAGGCCTAATTTCTAATGTCAGTTTCACAAACTGACCGCTCAATTTCAATTTTCTTCACTTGTGTGGCGGGGGCAGCATCCAGAGTCTGTAACAGGGAGAGACATTTGTAGCAGATTGATTCAGAGGAATCTGATTATCACTCGAGGCTTGGCTTCCTGTTACCAAGCAATATCATAAATGCATTTGCATTTCTGGAGGGAAGCAGACAGTATTTCTCCTATTTTGCAGATGAGGAAATGTGGCCTTGGCTATGCTAAATCACACTGCCAAAGTTACACAGTTGGTAACTTTCTAAGCCAAGTCTAAAATGTGGATCTTTCTTCTGGCTGCCAACGAATGTCCCTTCCCAGAGTCGCAGAAACCAGCCTGCCTTTGTCTCACAGCAGGGATTAAAGGTGTGCACCACCACGCCTGGCATTCCTCACCCTTTAGTACTTCACCTCTTGAAATGTTGCCACTCTTAAAGTCACCGGAAATGCCAACTAGCCAGTTTCTTTTCTTCTCTCCCTCCCCCTCCCCATCTCTCTTCCCCTGCCCTCCCCCATCATGTGTCACTACACCTCCCGTCCATCACATTGCAGGTTGCCTTTCCTTCTACCAGGACGCTCAGTCACAGCCTCCACCGGCATCCACACCATTGATTTATTTTTGAGTGCAGACTCCCCCTATGTATCATGTCCCGGAAAGGAATTCTGACACCTAAACCGGTTCCTGCCAGTTAATATCCTTCTGTCTGTAGCTCTGCCCTGATTTAGATGGATGCTTGACAGCCTCCCACAGGCAAACACCTGCAGAAGCCTGCGGTAGCTACAGGTGGATTCCAAGACCCGAACTTGATCTGCGCAGAACTGCAGGTTGGAGCTGAATGCATCCTGGAAGGATGGGAGGAGCACCGCCCGCCCTGCTCCCTGCAAAGTCATTCCGGTATTCAAAGGGAACAAGAATACAGCGCAGCTGTTGTTTCAAAGGAGTTTACACAGACGCTTAATGATGCGGCAGGGCGGCAGGGCCAGTGGTGTTCGAGGGTTATTTCCAAATTCTGTATCGCGGTGAAGTATTTTTAGACTTCGGGGGAAACTGTACATGGTAGACACATTGTTGACATCTGGCAGGTTCATATGCAGCCACTGAGATTTTTTTTTTCCCAAAACAAAACTGTTGCAAAGGATATTTAGACCCAGAATGTCAGTTGGGAATAAAATGTTCCCTTCTTAGACTGTCTTTCCTGGTGCGAAATGTACAAATTCTAAAGATTGGGAGTGAGTCAGTTTAGTTATTCCAAAACAGGGAAGTGGGAAGAAAAGCCTTTTCTCCCTCTGAATGTCAACTGCTTCTAAAATTACAGAGCAAACTTTGGTGCAATGACTTAAAAAAAAAAAAAAAGAAAGAAAGGGAAATTTTCTGTATCTTCCCTGAACGCATTCAAGTATGATATTGTCTACTTGGAAGTTATTTGTCACATGCCCTGGAATTGAACATGTCTAGTCCACGGCTTCCATACTGAATGGGGAAAGGGTGTGTGAATGTCACAATTAACCATCCTGAGTTAAGAATCATTTGTTGCTTTATCAAAAGGGTGACACCAGAGCCTTTTATCATTTATCAAAATGACCTGGCTGGTAAATACACTGGCCACCAAACCTCAGTTCAATCCAGAGAACCCTAGAGATGGTGAAAGGAGAGAACTGACCTTCTGTAAGTTGTCATCTGCCCTCCACACACATGCCGTGGCATGCACACTCACTCACACACACAAACACTCACACTCACACACACACTAACACACATACTCACACACACACACACACACTCACACACACACACTCACACACACAAAGTAATAATAAGTAAATGTTTAACAAGGAGGGCATCAATATTCCCTGTCCCCTGGGACCATTGGGAAGGGCAAATGCTTCTCTATAAAGAGTTAAAGCAGGCATCTGGTGCACTAAGTGCTCAGTGGGCACAACTGTTATTTGCTATTATATACAACTTAACATACTAAGAAAGGCATAAGGTGGGTTTTTTTTGACAGAGATAGTTAATGTTAGGTGATTCTCCTTTGAAGTTGATAATAGATTTATGAAACTCTTTCTATGAAATTACTGTACTTGACTCACATTGAAATTATGTAATTCAAAAATGAAAGCCATGCAATTGCTCTCAAAACATTTTCGGCTTTTTCGAGATACTGGTTTGATGCCATTGTTCTGTTATTCAAAAAATGAATATCCAATTTTAGACTAATAGACTAAAAAAAAAAAAAAAAAAAAAAAAGACGTAAAACTCATCTTTGCCACAATTTAACCATTTCATTATCTTCTTATACTTCTAACAAGTTTTGTGAAGGATGACAATCAACCGAGATTGTCAGACTCTGAGAGAGGGTCTCATGTAGCCCAGGATAGCCTCAGACTCCAAGTATATAGCCAATGCTGGTTTTGAATTTCTAGTCTCTTCTTCCAAGTGCTAAGATGACAGGCACATGCCCCATGCCTAGCTGGTTCTTTTCTTAAACAGGTTAAATTGGAAAGTTTCTCCTATATTTATATTTTGGTTGATAACCTTGATTGTTTCCTAATTAAGACAGTTACAGCTGAAACATTCCTGGTAATACTCCATCCAGCCTCAAAAAGGCCTGTATATTTTTAACAAGAAAGGTGATAAAAGATTGGCAGCCATAAATTAAGCAGCCTGCCGAACAATTGGCGAAATTGGAGCTCTAGTTCTTCCATGCATGCCAAGAATGCTCTCAAAGCAATGTGGAGTATGGCCGAGGAACAGACCACCAATGCCATGTTTAGCCGTCGTCTGGTGGGAAAACACTCAACACCTGCTAGGTATTTACATCCTGACTCTACTGCCCCAAGCCACAAGACTAAATATGAATAGAGAAAAGTTCTGAAACAGAAAAAAAATCTTAAATTCCAGCGTCTAAATGATATGGATGCTGCTGTGAGACGGAACGCCTTTTGACAGAAGTGTCCATGAGCGAGGCAGAGAGCTCTCTGGAAAGCACACCGCTTGCTGTTTTAGAAACTCCTGACCGGACCCTTGGGTTCCTTGGCAGGACTCCGGTGTGTGTTTACCTTGTCCCCGTTCTCAGTTTTCCAAGCTTCTTATTTCCATGACCCTAGAAACCACGCTGGAGTCTTGTGTCTCCAGAAACAGTGTGCTCTGCTCTAGCCTCTCCCTGTTTCTCTGCCCCAGTTAACTCAAGACTGTCCAGGCGGGGGGTGGGGGGTGGGGGAGTGATTGACACCCAGTGAGGGCGGAGACTAAGGGAAAGGGAGACTAAGGGAGTCAGCTCCTTCCTATACTGCTGTTATTAGGATGGCGGCCGGAGTTGTTTCTGCCCTCCTTCTGCTTGGCTCATGTCAGTCATCGACAAATAAACCTCTGGCTATATTTCCAAGAAAAAAAAGGGGGGTGGGGTGGGGGAGCAGGGCTCACCATGGAAATTTCTTAAATGACTAGAGCTATACTAATTAAATATACATAACGCAGGATTATAATTTTCTCGATATATAAAGTTCCCCAACTAAAGGGCAGATCAAAGTTGACGAGGCCGACAAGAACAGAAACAAGTCAGAACACACAGTTAAAACATCCGCATCTCCCTGCTTCCAAGGTGCAAAGAGCCGTGCGGAAGAACGGACTAGCTAAATAATGCAAGAGATGGGAAGGAGAGCCATGAAATACTGTCTTCTAGACAGGACATGGTTATACCATCCATGAACTTACACTGGCTGCCGTTACCTGCACAAGATATGCACAAGAGACAACCCACCAAAATTCCAGTGTGGATGGGGGAGGAGCTCCTGAGGCCCCACCACTAGTTGAGGACATATTGGCAATCGATGGTTGCTAAAGGAGAGAGATTCACTGTCTTTTGGGTAGGTAGCTGCTGGTAGGTTGTCTATCTACAGTGGATGGCCCCACACCTATGCATATGAAGTCAGCACTAAGTAGACTGAGAAAGTTAATAATAATAATAATAATATTAATATTAATAATGTCATGAAGCCAGGAAGGAGACAGTTACTGAGCTTCAAGGACAATTGGAATGAGGTAGTGGGGGTAGATAAGATCAAAATACATTCTATACATGTATGAAATTTTTAAAAAATGAAAGTATTATATTTAAAAGACATCTGAAATGATGAGGAATGGAATATTAATTATAGTGATATGAACAAGGAAATATATTGCTAACTATGATGGGATATATCTGTGTCCCTTGCCCCTTATTGATGAGAAGAGATAGTTTGTTCTATCTCTATCTGTTCCCATGTTTGTTTTAGGAAAGTCCAAGTTATTAATTTGAGGGGGAATGCTAACAGTTCTTAGGGAGGCAGAAAGAAAAAAAATGACAGGGAATCTCTATTCTGTGAGATCAGCATGCACAAATCAACTAGGAGACATCTGACACGTTCTCCTAACAAACTGCTAACAATGGGGGAGAGACATAGAAATGTAAGGAGAAAGAAGTCTACAGCAGCTTTAAAAGCCAAAGAATGATACACACACTGTTGTCTCTAGTAGGGCCAGCTCCAGCTTTGTCATTGGGGGTTTCTCTTCCCAAACGAGTTGCACCTCTACAGATGTACTTGTTTATCCCAAAGAAGATCTGTCTCGTTGTTTCTCTTCTCTCCCAAGATAGTGCTCATTTCCTTTTAGAAGGGATATTATCGACAAAGGCATCTTTGGATGTTAGAAGCTGGTGTCTCTCTGTTGAAACTTTTGTAAACATCTGCACTCTACAGCCTCTTTCTCTCTCTTCCCACACTGTGCCTAGTCCCCTCTGCTTCCACTGAATGGGGTTTAATACAGTGTGTGCTTGAGTGACATGAGAGGGAGGAGGATAGGAGGAAGCAGGAGAGGGAAGGGGGAGGGGAGGGAGAGCAGGAGAGAAAGAAGAGGGGGGAGGGGAGGGGAAGGGAGAGGGAGAGAGTTCGAAAAGCAATGGTAGTAACTAGATGGCTCTAACGAATCTTTACTGATTACTGGAATGTAATCTCTCGTCTCACATTCCATAACTGTTCTAAGACTAACTCTTTGGACAGCCATGTCTCCTAACTTATACAAAATCCTCTCCATCCACTCCCTTGTCAGTACCATTCCTCTCTAATGTTCTCTTTGGTTAATCGCACCTCTCATTATTTGCCACAAGATCCCATAAAAATTCCTGGAAAGATTTTGACAACAAAGGTCGTCAGCTCTGCAGGTCAAAGAGCCTGCTGCTGGGTGTTGTCGACACCATGGGAGGATGGGAGAGCCCTCCTGCCACCAGGACACTCTCGTGTGCCTGTACCCGAATGGATGAAGTTCAATTCCCAGCAACCACACAGTGACTCACAACCCTCTGTAATGGGATCCAATGCTCTCTTCTGATGTGTCTGAAGACAGCTAGTGTGCCACATGCATAAGATAAATAAATAAATCTTTTAAAAGATATGCTGAGCTCGTACACCTGTTTTATAAACAGCACATGCCGCATGTTCAGTTGCCCACACACACATTATGTCTTCCTGGAGTCTCAGAGAAAGTCAGTATTTCCCGAAGTGATCAACACAGCTATTTGTCTTGCTAAGACACTACTAATTTTATTACATTTCAGGTAGAGGTTTTTCTCATTGCAATATTATTCTTAAAATCACGAGTAACCAGCATGTATGGTACATTTTCTTTGCACCAGGCACTGCGCCAAAAGCTTCCACACGCTTCCTTGTTAAATCCTCTTTGCTCTATTAGGCAGGTAAAGCATATCATTTTCATTTATTGATGAGAAAACTGAGGCTTTAGAAGACCACCCTGATCCAGGAGATAGCTTATTAACAATAAAAGGAAAACTCAGACAAGCACTTTATAGTATAGACTCATCAGCTTTAACACGGCTGTGAAGAAGAGTAATCCCAATGACGTCTGAGGGAATATGCTTTAGATTACAGAAAAGCCCAGTCCGGGGGGACCAGCCTCTCCTTACGGTCAAAGCTGAGTGGGCAGGTATTGTGAAAACAGGGCATTCACAGGTTGCACCTATCTAATCCAATCCTCAAAAGTCGCCGGTGCTCCAGACTCTGAAACTTCTTTAGCTTTTTTCAATTTCTCAAGATGAAATTCAAACTTATGAGTACATACAAGCTTCAATATTACTGACCATGGTACATTTGAATTAGGTGCCATAAATATTTCAACTTAAATATTTTGACATAAATGCCACAAAGCAACACTGGCACACTTCTTCCCAAATTAAAGAATGTATGGACTAACTGGATTAGGAAGTGTTAAAAGGTGTTTATTGAGTCAGAGTTGGACTTGAGACCCCCTCATGCTCAAAACCCCACCTTTCCACATAAGTGACGGTTCAATGGCTGCTCAGTATAATTGGTGCAGACAGCCAGGTAGAATAATTGTGGATCTAAAATAGCTTATTTAACCGTCTATAGTTACCAAATAAATGGATTGTTTAAATCTTAAAATGACTGTGGGCGACGTGGGCATGTGCCTGGTGCCATTCCCTTCTGATTCTAGTGAGGTTTAATTTCCTATACCCAGTAGGTAGCTCCTTGCCTCTTGAACATCTTAAAGCAGGGAGCAAAGATACACTTGAGACTGTTTTCAGGAAAGTGTGTGCAGCTTGTTCAGGGTGAGAGAGCAATGAGCCGCGCCCCCTTTAAGGAAGCCACCTGCAGGAAAATCAGGTTTACAAACAGCTCACTAGCATATAATAGTTTGATCACAAAAAAAGATTTTTCTTTCATAATAAAGAAAAAGAAAAAGAAAGAAAGTCTTGTCTTTGCGATTTGATTCTATTATTAAGAACTTCTGGTATGGTCACAATATTATTTTAATATATGCATGTAGGTTGTATCTTTCTTGGACAATACATTTATTATGTGAGGCAAACATGTACCCTTGAATCAGCTAAATGCTGACCAGTAAAGACAGCACACAATGTTTTGTTTATTCATTTAATCAAAGGTTTTAAAAGCAGACAGGGACCAGATCCATGACCAACACAAGCAGGAGCAAGTGTGGCGGCTCACGCAAACTCTAATGGCCAGTGTTCCAGAAGCTTCTTGAGAAAATGTAATCACAAGTTGCTCTCAGTCCATTTCCAACTTCCACAAACACATTTTCTCTGGGAACTGGGTAAAATGTCTTTTAACCATAATATACATAAAGATGTCTAAACTGTAATTGCATGTAATTTGAAGGGAATGTTCAGTGGGATGAAGACTGACCTATTCTGGAATATAAAAGTACAGGAGTTCATATCTTCATGATAATATTTTATCATTTTGAAAACTTATTCTTAATAGACCCCTACATTATGTTTCAGTAAAGTGGTTTCATTTTCTTTAACAACCATTAATAGCTATTAGTGGAAAAAAATAAGGCTTTATATAGATCATTAAAGTACATTTAAGTAATTTGTAATTGACAATTAAATCATCATGGTAATGCATTATCATAAGTTTGATAGATCTGCCTTTTTTAAAGCTCCGAGAAGAAAGGGCCTTTTGTAAGACGCCCCAGTGCAGACTCGTCTTGCATCTTAATTGATCACAAAGCACACATTGTCTTGATGTATGTGCTTGGTAATCATCTTGTACAAGTTTCCTTTTGTGAGGATTTTGATGCTGTGTGTGGGAGTCTGGTTCCTCCTAGAAACAGCATCCTTAGTGAAGTGTGAAAGCTGAAGCGGCCATCTTTAAATCTTCACCCTTGGCATTGTCATAATGTGTAAAATAAAGTTGAGACTCTCCACTCTGAAAGCCCAAATGCCCCATTCTTTCCTTCCCCCTCCTTTCTGGTTATCTCTCTAAAGACCAGTGAATGAGTGGCTACAAAGCTGAGCCTAAGAGTCACCATGGTGATGGATATACTAACCGCTGCCAGCCAGTAGGAATTGTCCTGTATAACCATTTGGAAGGTGATGCTTGTTTGTAAATTTTAGCCTCTTGAGTTTCTAACCTAGGAAATTTGTGGACTTGCCAGATAGGAATTCTGTTCGAGTTATGTATTGAGATCAAAATTCAGAAACTTCACTGACTTTGAGAGGGAAATTCTTGGGTCAATCTTTGAAATGTCCCATAGAAGACTGATTATTTCCCCTTTTGTTGATTTAATTATAGTTTAGAGAAACAATAAAATTTCTATATTGTTAGCATAAATTTCGAAGCTCAAGAGTAGTTTTTTTTTTTTTTTTTTGTATTTCAAACTACTTATAAAGCAAAAAATTCAAAAGATGAATTTCTCATAATTGGCTAGAGATGTATAAAAGTACCAGTGGAGGGTTTTACCTTTCTAATATGGAAAAGTGATATTTTATAATGTGGACACGACCAAGTGTTATACAAATTTGATTAATCTCATAAATACTTACTTGCTTTGTCTTCTTACATTTAACTCCTGAAATGTATTAGCTTCCTATGAGACAAATACTTCACATAAAAGTTTAAAAGACATAATGAATGATTTTTTAAAGTCATCTCTTAAAACTGAAATTAATTAGATATTGATACTGAACTAGTAGAAATTAAACTTTTAATTTCTCTTTTAGAACTCTTAAAGAGGAAAGAGTTCATGTTATCAGGTTGAGTATCTACCTCATACAAAATTCAGTAATTTTTAAATTAAATCGGATTGATGAATTCAAGCAGTTGAAAGAGCACTTACAGCATCTACGGTCAAACCTTAATGAAGAGTTCAACTTGGCCCTCTCATCGCAGTGGCCAGGGTTGCTGTTGGGACAGTATGAATGAGCGCCGGTAACCAGAAGTACAATGGTCAAGGATCCCTAGATGTGAGTACGCAAAGGGGGAAGAAAGCTAACTGCACTGTGAGGATTTTCAGTGGCTCCAAGAAGCCCCAGGTAAGGCATAATTGATGGCAATGTTAAAGAAACGCTGAGAGGTGTGCAAATCCTTTACTCTACTTGCGCAAACTCGAGGTCACCAGGAGCTTCTTCTGAAGGTCGACCACAGACAGCCTCTTTGGTCTGTGGAATCTTTAATTTTAGTCCCGCCATTTCAATTTGACTCCAGCACTTGAAACATGTCTCGAGGTATTAATGAAAAAAAATTAAGATTGGCAAGGTGGCAGAGACTCTTGATTCCAAAACACAGGCGGAAAAATGGTTGATAAATTAAAATGACCTTCTCAGTCAATAGTGAAAACTATGTTACTGTTCTTCAAGGATATATCGTTGTTTACATTTTTAGGAATGTACTAAAACCTTACTAACTTATAAGTCTATTCCGTACTAAAATGTGAAATATTATTATAAAAATACATATATACCACTTGAGAGTAGTATATTAAGAAAACAGGTATAAGGAGACTATTTAAAATGTGTTTTCTAAGATTACTCAAGTTGCATCATTTGCTTTTCACATTTTAATAATAAAAAAAAACCTAGTGTATTTTTTGAGCTTTCTAGTTAAAATGATGTCTCAATTTATGGCCCTTGACATAATCCAAAAATAGGATTATACACTGAAAGAATCATACTCTACAATTTAATATGTGTTTTTGCAAGGATATAAAGGGCTGTTTTAAATTTATAATGTATAACATAGCATAATAAATCATTTCATAAGACACTAAGAAAATCTCCGAGGCTCTCTCAGTAAAACTAAGCCTGACCCTAAAACTGAAGCAAAGCAGAATGACAAATAGACATGAACTTGAATAAAACTCGATAAAAGACATCGGTCTTAAACCAACCACTGGTCCAGAGATGGACAAGAGATGGATGTAACTTGTCATCATTTGTTAATTAATGTTCTCGAAGGTCCTATCATCCTAAAAAGCCATTTAATTAAGAAGACAGATATGCTCATTAGAAACACAAAGATAAAAATCCCACCATTTAAAAAGGAGATGAATGTATACACAAAACTAAAAAGTAATCAACTAAAAATCTGGAACCATTCAAAGAGATTACACAAGTATGTTGGTCAATGACTTCCCTGATATGGGAAGTATTTGAAGTCAATATTGCCTTTCCTAAGAGAGAAGACTTTGAAATTTCAGTAGACTTTGTGTCTACATATGCTTCTAGATGTAAGAAGCAAGAAATATAAAGAAGATACTCTTTCTTTCACAATAAATGCCAATTAAAAGCCTAGAAGAATGACCAGGGATGTATGTCAATGGTAGAATGCTTGCTTAGCAAGCACAGGCCCACCCCAAACCCCAGACTCCGCCCTCAAAAGAACAATGTAGTGAAGTTATTTCAAAGGGAGAAAATGAAAGGAGAGAGCAATGGAATAACCAGATGTTATAAAATAACACTAAACTCGCATATTTAAACATAAGACATTAGGTGGATTCGGAAGCACGGAGTCTAATAAATAAAGGCATATATCTTATCTTCAAACCCACAAGGAAATGGGTCAGACAATAAACAATATTGCCAAAGAGGCACAAATAGGAAAGGGGGAAAACTCATGCTGCAACTTCATCTTATCTCAAGCATCGAAATTAACTGTATATGAATCAAACCACAGAATAGAAGCCGACAAAATATAAAGGTAAATACCAATATTTCAGGGCAGGCCATTTTTGTATAAAAAGAAAATAAGCACATTATTTACTTATATGATAAAGTAAATGAACTAGGAATTAATTTTAAAGTCCTGTCTTAAAACATACAGCAAGGCTATGTATCAGATTGCTACACTTCCATTTAAAAAAATCTCTGGTTTATGTCTGAGACATATACCACCATAAAGGTAGACAGATGACAACACCATCGGGGGAAATATTCACCTTCACTAATATTCAAAGAAACGCAAATAAAACAGTGAAGTCATATGTTTTCCCTCATCATACTTGCAAATGTAAAATTAAATAATAGTGTGCTTCAGAGACCAGAAAGGCATGAATTATACTGTGGAGGGTGTGTCAACGAGTGTAAATTTCCAGCAATGCAATTTGGAGATGTATGTTTAAGCTTGAAATAGTTCTCTCTAAAGAAAATGAAAAGTGCCTACCAATATTAATGTTTAAGACAGTAATTCTCAACCTCCTGAAGCTGTGGCCCTTTAATACACGTCCTCGTGTTGTGGCAACTCCCAACCATAAAATTATTTTTGTGGCTATTTCGTAAGTGCTAGTCATAAGTGTGACTTTGTTAATGTTATAAATTGTAATGTAAATATTTTCAGAGAGAAATGTTTGTCAGGGAGTCGCCACTGATTTAGAACCACTGACTCTAGAATGCTCTTTGTTGGAGAGATGTCTCAGTGGTTCAAACCATTTGCTGCCCCTCCAGAGGACCAGAGTTGGGTTTCCAGCATCAACACTGGGTACTCACAATCATCTGTAAATACAGCTCCAGGGACCCCATGTCTTTCCCTCTGCAAGTATCTACACGTAGGTGATAAATACATGCACAGTCTCTTATAGTCTCTCCCCTCTCTCTTTCCCTCTCTCTTTCATTCTTTATCTCAGACACACACACAAATGAATAAAATAAATAGATATCTAAGTAGACTTTTCTTCTTAGTGATACATGTGTGAAAATTTAGAAGGCACTTTAATAACTCTCTTTAAGAAAAATAAATAAGTTACAGATTATCAGAGAAATGAAAAAAGTATGGCTCAGAAGTTAGCAGTACATAATCCTCTGGCAGAGGACCCATATTGGAGTACTCCAAACTGCACACAAATTCAGTTCTGTGCCTTAACACCCTCTTGTGGTCTCCATGAGCAGTGTGTTCATGTGCACAACCCCCAACACAGATACACAGATACAACAAGTCAATTAAAAAAAAGATTTTTAATCAATCAATACAATGCCAATTTTATATTTTAAAAGATGAAGTAAATACATTGAGATGCTTAAAAAGAAATATAGTAAAATTTAAATAGTCACCTTCTAGTTGGATACAGATGATTACAATTATTTCTTTTATATTTATTGGCATTTCAAAGCAACACTATAAACATAAATTGCTTTTATGATCATTAAAAACAATAACTGTTGTTTGTAGAGAGAATCATGTCCTATGTCCAAATTGTCACTAAATCTATGCTAATAACATCTAAATTAAGAACATTTTAATAGTAACGTTTTGGTAATATAATACTGTATGCTCAGTGGGAATTCAGTATGATATGTTGATAAGTTCCATTTGTAGCAGGATGCTAAATATAGGCAGAAGGAGGAAGTGATCTTCTGGAAACCTCTGTGGAGATAATTATTACAAGATTAGATTTGTTTTAGTATGAAACAGCCTAGAAGTGGGACTCAGTAAGTTGCCCCCCAGTGCTCCAACACATGCTCGTCTGACATGGTGTCAAACCTGTTTGTCAGGAACAAAACCATTAGCAGATCAAAAGAGAGATTTTTCTAGATCAAATGAGGAGGGTACCTAGAAGCAAGGTTGTTTGATGGAAGAATAAATAAAATTTAATTTTCCTATAGTTTTGTTTCCCTGGGTTCTTTGGAGGAGTGTCACTTCTTTTGTCCTCTGTTTTCCCAATATTACATGTGTCTACAAACAGGAACAGACCATTCCAAGGCTGGATAGGCAAAATAAAATAAAATAAAATAAAATAATTAAAAAGTTCCTCTAAATGACTACTTCAGACTTCAGTAGCTTGGGTGCTGCATTGGTGTCCTATGTACTTATCAAACGATGCTTCTGTCATTTGAAACTTTTGATAACCTGAGTGTACACACACATACACACACACACACACACACACACACACACACACACACACACACACATTTATGCATATTTGGCCTCAAACTTGCTACATATCAAGGATAATCTTGAACTTCTGATCCTCTTGCCTCTACCTTCTAAGAGCAAGGATTGCAATTATGTGTCACCACGTTCAGCAATGGAGATGGAGCCCATGGCTTTATGCATATGAGGCAAACCTGTTACCAACTGAGCGATATCTCTAGTCTGTAACCATAAAAGGCAAATCATGCTTTGTTGCTTGTTGGTTTTTTTGTCTCCTTTTTTATTAGTGTGAATTTTTGTTGTTGTTTGGTTATTGTTGGTGATGACTATTTTTAGTTTCTTGTGGCAGTGCCTTACTACATAGGTATGCCAAAGCAGGTTTCCAATTCTCCTTGCAAATCACATTCCAGTCCCAAAGTTGTTTGGAACTAAAACAATGCTGACTACCAGCCCACATTCTGTTTCCATCCCATACATTTATCCATTTGTTTACTAAAACATGCTTCTGCCACACCTCTCTTCAACTAATTTGCTCATGTATACTATTGTGCAGTACATACTGGACATCTACTGTGTACGTTATCAGTGTCTCTGTTCTGAAGAAGCATAGACTAACTGTAGTATATTCAAGAGACTGAGTTGACCAATCAATCGTCACAGTAAGCTGCACACAGAGACCCACGCTGGGGTGACCTGCAACAGGAACCACCTATTCTTCCATCTGCAAGCCTGAGAGTCAAGGGTAGTTTGGCACATCTAGGTTGCATGGTTCTCCTTCAGGACAAGAGTCAGCTTTGCTTGGCTCCTGTTATAGAGTAGGCCCAGATCTCCTTCTTGTGTGTGTTCAAGAACAGTCTGTTCAATGTGTAGAGGATGTGCAGTGAAATGATTCAGAAAAGGCATATCTCCATCAGCATGTAGGCAACCAAAGATGCGGAATGGGTGGAGCCAATAGGTAGATGATAGATGAAAGGATGGATGGGTAGATAAACAGATAGATTGATAGATGATAGACGGACGATGGATAGATAGACAGGTAAACAGACAGACAGATAAACAGATAGACAGACTAGACAGATTAACAGATAGACAGACAATAGACAGACAGATAAACTAGACAGACAGACAGACAGATATAGATAGATGACAGATAAATGCACACAACAATATTGAATGATATGGTAGAGATAAGTAAGTTTGGAAGAGGACATGGTTCAATCTATAAAAATACCCCATACTTATTGAAAAAAAGAGAGGGAGAAAGAAAGAGAAAGAGAGCGAGAGGCAGGGAAGGGAAGGATGCACACAGAGAAACAACTTAAAACTTACTCCAACAGCTTAAAATCTTCCAAGAACCACACCACAGAAGTCTGATTTCTTTCATAAGCCCCCTCTAATTCCCTTAAAGTTGAAACTTCTGTAGCTTGGAGTAAGATTGTGTGGAGAGCACTTCTGAGGGATAATTAAGCTTACTGAAATAATAAATGTGGGTCTTCATCCCAAGGGTACTGATGGTCTTGTAAGCAGAGGAAAGCCTCCAGAAGATACTACCACAATGGAAGAAAGCAGCTCAGAAGCAACCAACCATGCTGACACCTTGACCTAGACTTCCAGACTTCCAGCCTCTGGACCTCTGTGAATCTAGTTTCTATAGTTTAAGGCACTGGTATCTTGTTATAGCAGCCCAGCTGACTAATACAGGCATCTGGGTAGTTTCAATAGCTACAGAACAGAGCACACTGGGGACTGTCATTGATCAAATAGTAATCGGCAGACGAGAATGTTTTACTATGTCCATACTAGTTGGCCTCTCTTTTATCTTGCATGATCACAGTCCAGATATCTTTCTTCCCTCTTCAAGAGTTCTTATGCTCCTTTGAGGCTAGTATGGAGCTGTATTTGTAAGACACCAGTTGCCCAATCTGCTTTTCATTGCCTTGTCTTATTCAGAGAATTTTGTCATTTGCTGACCCAGAAGTCCCATGGTATATCCATCCTCGGTATATCAAATACAGCTTCCTTTTCCCAGTGTACAGGATTCATAGTGTGGCCTTTGTCTTGCAAGTATGTGTTTTTCAGCTTCTGGATGCCTGTGCTAATTCTTTGGACTTGTTTTCATGGCCCCTTCTATGTTCAAACTTGTCACCTCTGAGTGGGATCCTCACTGCCCCCACCTATGGCCCAATCAACTGAAAGCCTTCCCTACAAAGTTACACCAAGGCTTGTTTAGCTGACACTGCCCACATTCTCGATTTTATGAGCTTATTTATTAGTTATTGTTTCCTGGCAAATTTTAACTTATTTTTAGTTGGTATAGAAAATGATATGCCTATTGATATATACCATTGTAGTTTGCTCATACTTACCCCCCCCCCACACACACACACTCCTTCATTCTTCCTTCTCAACTCCTACCAATCCCTTCCTCACAAAAAGTCTGCATTACACAAGTACTATACAAGTATTAGTGTTTCGATATATATGAAAGAAAACACGACCCTCTCTTGTTTATCTCCCCCTAACTGTAGACCCTTTCTCCCCAAATATAGTTCCATTTCTACGTTGATATCATTATATATGTATATAAGTATATTTAAATCAAGATTATGTATATGAAAGTAGAACTGTCTTATTTGTCTTTCTGGGTCTAGCTTGTTTTACTTCTCATGATGAGCTCCATTTCCATCTCAAAAAGGCATTATTTCATCTTTCACAGGAATGGAACTCCTCTGTGTGTATATATATATATATCCAGCATAGTATACTAGATGTAAACCTCTGATGAATATGTAGATGCTCCAGGTGTTTACCCTTTGGGTACAGGTAGATCTTAATGGGTTGGATTGTATGAAAGGGGGCAGGAAGTTTGAAGTTCTGTTGACATTTTAGCTGGAGACGGTTAGGACCACAGTTTGATGCTCAGTAACTCTGGCTCAAATACACAGGAGCGATCAGAGCCCAAGAGGCTAGCGAGCAGTTAGGAGATACTTTAGACTTAACGGTGATTTGAACTAGGAGAGTAGAGATGGTAGGAATTGGGCACATTCTGGAGAAAGTATTGTTCAAAATGGTCTCATCGTCTCTGGCAGTTTTTACTTGCATACATTATAGATCATTCCTACTTATAGTCAACAAATCGTGCTTTAGTTACACAACCAAAAATAGACACAAGGGTTTAGCTTGTTTTGGTTTGGTGTTTTGACATATTAGTGATGAAATTTGGGGCCTATTTGCTGAGAAGGTCCTCTGCCTCTGAGCTACATCCCTAGTCACCAAGCTGTTTTTGATCTGGGTGCTGATTGCCTGTGGATGCTCAGTCCATCAATATTTGGTGAGTTGTACACTTACAGGTACTTTTCTTTAATGATACAATACTTTGGACTTTGTGAGTAACGTAGAAAGTTTTGACTGAGTTTAGAGTTTACTATTCCTTGGACTTTTGAGATCTTTATGAGAGAAAAATTCACAAAAACCTTCAAGAACTACTTTTGTTGTTGATTTTGGGGGGATTATGGAAATATGCCTGTTAGAATCACATGTCTTGGTTATACATAATTGTTCTCTCCTGATGGTAGAATTCAGCCTCCTCCCTCAGATCTTTCACATTGACTATTTTCATTTATGTACTGGACGAGGTGGTGGAGAAGAGCTCAGCACATTTTTACTTATCTCAGTGGTCAGGGCAAGCAGCTGAGTGTTTACTTAGAGTCTAGTGAAGTTAGACTTTTTCTTTGACTCATTGGGTGTGCCTCTGCTCTCTGCTGTTCCCCCTTCTTAGCATGTTTGTGAACATAGAAGTAGCCTGCTCCCAGGTAAAAGTAGGCTTGTTTCTGGTTATTGCTCCAGTTATCTGTTAGCTTTTGAAATTCTGCCTTTACTATGCACTGCCTTGTTTTCTAGCATACAAATACACAATTTCTGTCATCACTTAGGGCAAGCTAACACATAACTTTTTATGAATATGTTTTCTTTCTCCAACTAGGTCCAAGCATCTTTGCAATGTGTTCAGTTCTATGACACCGAAGCAACCTCCTTTGCCTCATCCTAAGTTGTTGATTCCCTTGGAATTCTGGTCTTAACCAGTTCTTCACATTTTATTCTCACTTCTCCTCCTGGCTGATCTCACCCACAGCCATGTTGCCAACTGCCTCCTCAACTGCGATCTGTCTGTGGACGTACTCACCTCAGTAACGCATTCCAAATGAACCATAGTAGCTTCCTCATTCACCCTGGTTTTCAGTATGTGTGTTCATGTGCATACCTGTGTGGGTGAGTGCATATGTGTATATGTGTGTGTGTTTGTGTGGTGTCCATCTTTTTCAGTCAGCAATAGCATCATTTGCCAAGTGGCCCATGAGGAAGACATCATAATTATTGTCAGCTCCTCTGTTGTATTCTTCCCACCTATTCAGCTGTCCAAATAGTGACTCTGCCAGAGATGTATGAGCATTCCCTCTGTAGTAAGTAGAAACAGAGCAGTGAAAACAACTAGGCTTCACTCCCACCTCTTATTAGGCTTGTGATCTTGAGTCTTTCTTAATCTCCAAAGTAAGAGGTCCCCTTGTAGTTGTAGTATGATACTTTGTACTTACTGAATTTAGTGATTTGATCTCCAGTGGAACATCTTGCATGGGCCAGCAAATAAACAGTGGTCAATTCATAAAGAATCTCTCTCAAAGGCTTTCTCATTCTTATCTGCACAATGACTCCCCTCCACTTCATTTCCCATCCTGCTCTTGGTTCAGACTCCACACTAGAAACAGAGTTCTCTTTCCAGAGCCCAGAACTTTCTGTGCCTTCTTACTGCCAAGCTTTCCAGCACAAAATGCAGCGTCCTCCTTACTCAACTTCAACTCCTCTCTGCCCTGTCTTCATTACTTCTGTGCTCTGCTTAACTTGTCGGAATGTTCTTTTGAAGTATGACTTAACCATGTTCTTAGGACGTTTACTACATCTACCCTGATTATACCAATGTGTGCAATGATAATAAAAGAACTCAAAACATTGCATGTCTGGCCCTGTGAAGCAGCGTTAAAGCATTTTGAGCTGTAAGGCCATGAGTCATGAGGAACTGATTTCAGGAAATGTATGTGAAATGTAGCAGTGCATCCTATTTGCAAGAGCAGGAAGAACAGGTAAGAATACAAACTGTTGTAGAACTCGAGGTAGTGAAAAGGAGCTAGCACACAAGATTCACCGAGAGAAATGAATCGAGTCCAACATTTGGTGTCATGTCACAACCAGAGAGTTGGTTGCATACAACAGACCCACATTTGGAACTGAGAAGGGGGGGGGGGTGGAAACAGTCTTTAACTTCTAATTTATCCTTGCCTAGAGGATTCTGGTTTTTTGTGATACTGACTAAACTACCCTCCTGCTACCACTGCTCCTGATCCTGAAAGTCTCATTTAATCCCATAAGCTTGCACTTTATCAAGTCCTAACACCCACGTTTATAGAAGGCATGAAAGAAACACACAGTTTTACCTCTTTATAGTTGTTTTAAGGTTACAGAGCTTTGGGTTGGAAAAGAACGACTCAGTTGGTGAATGTACCTACAGACCCAAGTTGGATCTCTGAGCCCCAGAGTTGAAAAAGAGAACAAACCCTCATAGGTTTCCTCTGATCTCCACTTATGTGCTGAAGTAGGCACAAACTCATACCTACAAGCACAGGTTCGTGCACAGACACAAAATAAATATAATAAAAATTTAAAGTTCAAGCAAACATGAAAAATACAAGCTTACCATTCAAGCTCTAGGTACATGAAAGTCCTTAGAGTTAGGACCAGGATCCCTAATCCCCCAATCTTCTGGACCCATCAGGTTCTTGCCTAATAACTTTGTGGCTACTTTCTATAGGGTTTGATAAGACTTTTGGGGATACCATAAAACAACAGCCAGTCAGGGAGAGTAAACAATGTATCAGAAGGATGCTATGCAGAAAACCATGACCACTGAACATGAATTTATAATGTCTACCCAATGTTCCACCCTATTCTATAGTGGCAATCAAAGAGTATCTTACTGGTCCCAAGCCACTCAAGTTCAGATAGAAGAAACACACAACAAATACTATAACTTCAGAAGGTGCCACAGAAGGGAAATTAACTCTTTTATCACCTCACTGTTCTGAAGAGTATGAACGCATTGCTGTGGGTTCAAAACTATCTTCCCCAGACCATCCGGGATTTGCTTTCTTTTCTTTCTTTCTTTCTTTTTTTTTTTTTTTTTTTTAACATGAACTTTAGTCTCAGTCTTCTGGAAGGAATTTCTGGTCAGCCCCAATGATGCTTTTTCTTCATTCTGTGCAGTCTGCTTCTCAGAGTGTGTTAGAATGGAGACCATGAATGGTTTATCCAAGTGCAGTGAAATTTGCATGCCTTCTTCAGTGCATGGATAGTGATTGCTTTGCACAGCGCCTCTAAAACTGGCTGTTAGAACAAGCAGAAATGCATCATTAATGCATATGTCTCAATCTTAAAAATAGCAAACATAGCCCAGGCAAGATGGGCCAGTGGGGAAGAGAATAAATCTGATGACCTGAGTTTGATCTCTGGGACTCACAACATGGAAGGGGAGAATCAGCATCGTCCTCTGACTTCCATAAGTATACTGAGTGTGCACATGTGAGCATGTGCACACACACATAAATAAATTGGTGTGATACAAATATACTTGGCACATTTTCCATGCAAATGCTACCACCACCTAGCTTAAAGACATTTTCTCTGGGATCTGCCCGAGGCTCACCCTTGGCAGATCGTTTAGCCAACAATGACTGTTCAATTGTGAAAGTGATGTCTGTTAAGTGGTAAGAGGTCACAACCAATTATTTTATCAACTAAGCTACTTATGGTTGTTGATTTAAATGAGAAATCTCCATTCTGTCCCCAGTGGACACAGGCTTGATGTCTGTCTTCATTTATAGCAAGTCATCATTATCAGCTTATGATACCTCCTCTTAGATCTAGTATCTCATTTCAAGAGACTTCCAGGAGTCCCAAGGACTTCATGGTTTATTATGTACACCATACTTATTAATAGATATAATACTTTCATCTTAAGAAGCCTTACAATCATTCTTGCTAATTATTCATCCACCTGCCCCATTCAATTCAGTAAGAATCTTCACTTTGAAATGAATGGCTTGTGAGAGAAATAGTCATTTGGAATTTATGCCACTTCTTGTCACTGGGTTGACAGACACCTGCTTCTAATGTGAGACTTGGAGATAGTGAGTGCTCACGCAAATGGAACTCTTACACAGTTCCTCCGAATATCATCAAACATTGCTTTACCAAATGACTTTGCATTTTACTTTGAATCAATTCTTGTGCATTGGAGAATGACTGTTCCTACCTGTGTCCTATGGTTTTAAATGTGTAACACAACCAACCTACTTGTGCACAAGCCAGTTGAGAATAGTGCAATCTGAATGAATTGGGTTGTAGCACACTCTGTAATTCCTACCCAGAACTCACTCTGAGCTGATTTCTTTGCTTGGCCTCCATGATACCAACAAAAACTTTGCTTCTGAGATTGTCAAGCTTACATCAAAGAGACCTTTCGTCCTTTGCTCAATATCAGCAGAAATGAAAGAAACTGCATCTGTTTGCACACTACAAAAATTTACACATGTGTTTTACCAGTATTATTGAGAACCTATGGTACGCACTGAACTTGGTATTTGAAAGCCTATTTCTTTTATGATTTAGTCATTTACTCCATATTTACTTTGCAAATTATTTTCATCTATGGTAACAATATGATATGTTGTTATTGACCATGTATATATATTGTATATGTATATTATATATTGCATGTACACTATATAGTGTATTTATATAGAATATGTATATATGTATATATATATATATATATATATATAGTGTGTCTGTGTCTGTGTGTGTGTGTGTATGGATCCATGTGATCACATAGAAAGCCAGAAGAGAATTTCAGATGGTTTCCTCTTTCATCTTCCACCATATTCCCTTGACAAAAACCATCTCTCACTGAACCTGAAGCTTGCTATTTTCTCTAGGTTGGCTGGCCAGCAAGCTGTCAGGATTCTCCCGTTTTTACCTCTCAATGTTCACACATGTGTGGTCATTTGTGTGGAGACCCTAGGTCTACATCAAGTGTTTTCTTGTTTTCTCTTGACATTATTTTTTGAGACATGATCTTTCACTGACGATGGAGCTCTGCATGTGGTTAATGGCTAACCAGTGAACTACAGGGATCTAGCTGTCTCTGCTTCCGCGCACTCCCCGTGCTGGTGTCGCAGGCAGGCACCAGTGGCTCTGGCTTGTATGTGGTGACTAAGGATCTGATGCTTGCATAAAAGGCGCTTTACCAGCAAAGCCAAATCTCTGACTCTCTGATTCTTGTTTATTTAATAAGTATATAAAATATTGGATTTCTTTATGACATGTAATTCATGTATATCATTAACTTAGCTCATAATTGCTTCCAATTACTGTTACTTACATCACCTCCCTATCCCCCATATATATGTGTGTGTGTGCATGTGTGTGTGTATATATATATACATACACACACACATACACACACACACACACACACACACACACATATATATATACATACACACACATCTTTTCCCACATTAAAAACTTGCAATATTGCTTCATTTTTCTCCTAGTAACTGTTACCTCTTGTCTTTTCCCTTAAGCTCTCTTCATTTTCCCCTCACATTACCCCTTTTATACTTTCACATATGTGTGCTTTGTATGCACTGATACATATTTGAACCTAGATGCAGCAGATGTTGGAAAACATGGAATATTTGTATAAGTGTGGCTTATTTCAGATAGCAGGGTGATGCCTAATTTCATCCATTTTCTTGCAAACAACATCACTTCGTGTTTCTTTATGCCTAAATAAAACTCTATTGTATCACATACCATATATATATATATATATATATATATATATATATATATATATATATATATATATATATACCAACAATTGTGCTGTGTCTTGACTGTTGTGAAAAGAACAATGAACTTGTACATACAAGTATCTCTGTAACACCCATGCTTAGACTCCTTCAGGTGTATACCAGGTGTAAACAATTTTTAACACTTGAAACTGGCAACCAAATACATTTAATATTCTTGGTGTCCTTGCATTTCAACATTGTCCTGTGAGGGTGTGTGTCCGGGAGGTAGGATAGGGTTTCATAACTTGACACCTTTCATCAAAGAAGGATTTTATTCTCAGAGAACCTCCAACCTCAGCACTCTTCGTATTATATGCTCCTCTTGAAATGGTGCCTTTTTATTACTTCTGCAATGTAAATGTCAAAATGCAAAGACAAGGCACAGAAGGTGGAAAACAGTTGGAGCCATTAATACGACATGTGAAAATTTAGCTTTTGATTCTGGAAAGTGTGACAGAAATAAACTCACATATAATTTACCTTTCAAAAAACTTTTTGGAAGTTCAAATCAAGAAAGATGGAGGAGCTGGCTGATTCTCACCCTCACCAATATTCCCGAATCACAACGCTTCCCTACTCTGTCATTTGCCAAATTTGCATTCTTAGCTGAAGGTTTAATTTATGAAGTGAAAAATGTCTTTCTGAATATAGAGGGCACCGAGACAATTTATATTTTTGTTGTTGTTCCCTGTTAATTGCTGCTATAATTCTTTCAAACAAATTTCTCCTACAAACCTAATTTAATAATCAAGACTATTAAAATTAACTATTGTTGATGACCCAAATAATAATTTGCCCTCAAGAGTACTTAGTCTGTGTGGCTTTAATCTTCAGTTGCAATAAAGTTGAAAATGAATTGATGTCAAACTGGTATCAAAAAGGAGTAACCTTTTAACCAAGTTTTCATTAACTTACTATCCTTTCTCTCAGGCTGCTACTATCACTTTAAGAAACTATCAAATCCATTACACTAAATGTTCCTGAAAGGCAATGCCCAGCCTAGTGTGTCTAGTGGTCAAGGGTGCACTAGACAGAGTTCCCAAGCTTGGCTATTACCGCCGTAGGCAAGGCACTTGAACTTTTAGGTGCGAGTGTGCCATAATGCCACCCCTGTCAATCTTGTGGGATGGCTAAATACAAAGAGACCTTGTGCTTTAGAGCACAATAGTGTCGAAGGGACATTTATGAGTTGTCATCTGTGCCAACTCATGCCAAACGTGGGAGCGCTTTTTTCATATTGTGAACAAAAGTGCATATCTTGAAAATAATACAACCCTCTTCCCCACACCCATTTCAATGGTTAAAAGGGAATCCATTTCTTAACAAATATTCATTGGATCAATATTCAATAACAGGACTCAAACGGAGAGAAAGATGGTCTATTGGGTGTGTAAGGAAGAAGAGCAGTTAGTTCAGTGTAAACTTAGCATCACAGACTTCCCATACCATCTGCAAATATTACAAGTGGCATACATGTTCTATCCACTCATTCCATAATCCCACATTCAGCATGTGCAGCTGGAGGGCCTAAGGTTCTCAGTCTGGCATCTTAGTAGAATTGGGGTAAGTAATAAGCTCTTACCTCAGTAGCATCCTCATTATTTAGGTCTCAAGAATAAAAAAGGCAGTGGATAGATAAAAGATTTAGTGGTTTGGTTCAGTTCTGGCCATTACTACGATGGGTCCATAATTCATTGAAATGTAGGAAGAGTTGTGAGGACCATCACGGTGGAAACCTGAGCCTTGTAATTCTAAGCTACCCTGTCAGACAAACTCATGGCACGTGTCCATGCGACCATTCCACTTTTTATTAATATTTGCACTGACCAAACACATCCAGGTTCACAGGCCCTTCACGTGCTTTAAAATAAATTAGCAGTTGGTGGCTCCATTTAACTACAGGGCAAAGAGAGCTACAGGGAGGTCAAGAGCCTTCTTGTTCCAACACTAGGCACAAGCCACAAGGGGAAGAGGGTCACACTTTATTTCCCCAAGGTCTCTCTAGTTCCAAGTTCATTTGCATGATTCTTTTCCCTCTTCAGAGGAGTGTGTTGGACTTCATAGGATAGGACCTGGCAAGGTCATTCCTTTTCCTATGTTCACCTGGTGATTTTCATATAGAGTAATGAAGCAAAGATGTGTGACCATGGAGCGGTTCTTAAGATAAAGCTCTTGTTTCAGAACCCGATCTTTGTCAAGTGGTTCACCATGTCTTATTGATGCGTAGAAATGGGCATGGCAGTTGGCTATCCTATCATCTATTTTCATAGTCTAATGGATGCACGAATCAGGATAACTGTGTAGCAGAGCCTGAGGAATTCTCACCTCTACAGCCTCTCCAGATCTCCATGTCCCTACTGTGGATAAGACCAAGTTCAAAAGTCAGGGATCTTGCAAGATATTGGGTATATTATTTAAGGTCCTCAAGTACTGGAGAAAACAAAGCCCACCATCATTTTTTTTCACTCTGATTCTCGGTTACATTTCAAGTCTAGAACTTTACTAGGAAAGGTAGATATACTCTGTGCCGTTGTAGGGTAGGGTAAGATTCGGGACTCACACCAGTATTTATTGACCCAGGTCTCTTTTGAAATGTTTTAGGTTATCCCATAGAAACTGAGGGTGTTCTCATCTTCCAAGGTCAGTATGCACCCCTGGAGTGATGCCTGAACTTGCCCCTTTGAATGACTACTCAATCAGTCCATAAGCATTTTGTCTTGTGTGTGTGTTTGTGTGTGTGTGTGTGTGTGTGTGTGTGTGTGTGTGTGTATGTATGTGTGTGTGCATACACGCATGCACATTTAACTTCCTGTTTGACTTCCTAATTATATATGTAATTATTCCTACTCCAATAAACAGAAAGGGGACTGTGTTTTTCTCTGGTCAACTTTATGTCCAAAGCCCCAAGAACATAGTAAAGCAGAGAAGCAAATTTTCTTGTTTTGAAAAAAAAAAAAAAAAAGACACTCATTAGACTTTCGGGAATGAAGCTGCTGTATCTGTCAATTAGGTTTTCAATGTGACCAAACAATCTCTGTGTTGCCTGCTTCTTTGATGCCTGGATTCTGGTGAATGAAGCTCTTAATTTATAAGTCTGGCGTACACAGAGTTAAAACACTTCCGAGTCTCTTAGCCTCTGTTCTCTGCATCTATGGTCCAGGGTGGGACGAAGGGTCTTGACCTTGTCACTCTTTCTAAGGACAAGAGGAGAGGAACAGATGAATCCCACTGTGAATGCAGTGTCCCAGAAAAGAGAAGCAAAAATCCTTTTGAGCACACTGACCTGTTCAAATCTCAGTCCTCTGGGATGCTTTGCTGATAGTTGATAGTGAAATCGTGCTGCAAGATTGGTTTTGCTTACACACACACACACACACACACACACACACACACACACACACACACACACACATATATATATGAAATCATATGTCACTGAGTTGCTTAAAATCTTTTAAGATGGTAATTAGGAGAACCAACGCCAGGCTTCAGTGCATGCACACAAGCTCTCTATAGAAGACATAGCACCAGTACAAAAACATGCCTAGATAGCATAAGTTGTCGGAGAGGATTATTTCTTCCTAGTGAGTCTGCAGGAGCTCTTTTCTGTACTATTCAGCATTTGAGAGGAGAAGAGTGGGTTGAGAGAGAGAGAGAGAGAGAGAGAGAGAGAGAGAGAGAGAGAGAGAGAGAAGAGGAGAGGAGAGAGAGGGGGGCGCATTAGTGAATAGCGACTGTGGCATTCATGTTTGAGCACACTTCTGAACTGGCTTTTGTTGAGACTATCAGTGTAGAAAGCATGCGCTGTCCCAAATCCGCTGTTACTATGAGAAATGAGGAGCTGCTTTTAAGGTATGTTGTTGGGTCCTTTGTTTTTAACAGAGGCTTTTCTAGTTCTGAGAGCTGGTAAAGACGCTAATCTTGCCCCGAATCAAGCAGCTTCCTTATCTTAGAAGAGAAAAAGAGAGAGAGAGAAAGAATCTAAACAGAGAGGGAAATGAAATTGAGACCAAGAGATTGGGAGGGAGAGAGAGAGCCAGGGAGAGAAAGGAGGACTGCTGTGAAGGAGTTGTCTGTGTACTAGTTGTCTTTTGAAAGCAGACCATGCATTTGCTCCCCGCTACCTATGAGCAGCCAGTGGATGTTTTAAAGGTTCCGAATCTGGCTGTTGGTTCGTCTTTTCCTTTGCAATGTCTAAGCCTCTTTCATTATTATGCACTCTGCATGGAATAATCACCGAAAAAGGAGCTGAGGAGACTCCATATTAGACTTGCGTTCTAAATACCACTCTAATCTGGACTTAGCCACCTAAATAGTCCTCTCGTGTTATCAGGTTTGGATCACTTATTCCTGTTTGCCAAAATGTGTACCTGTTTGGAGACCTCTGTTCATGCATGGCGTCCTGGGTCCTCTTGTGTGGGAAGGCAGATACCTGCTTCCTGCATGGGTGTTGGGGTTCTATCGTGGACCAAGGAGGCACAGCTGACCTTTTGGGAAGCAGAGGGAGAATTATGATAGAATTGGCATCCTGCTTTTAAAAATGCAGTCTTTTGTTTATTTGCTAGCAGACATTGTAGCACTGAATACATCTTTAGGTCTGACAATGGGACCGGTCGAACAATGGAGCTGTCAAACTAGCTTAATGCATGTCTGGGGCTGGTTTTTCTGTTTTTTATTTTTTCCAACACCCCCTTTTATCTCCTATAATCTTGTTTGTGTGGACTATCAGAGGGAAGAGCTTTGGGTCTGCTTATTTGTGGTTTTATGCTTTTAAAAATTTATTATCTGCCGTTCTCGGAGCTTTTTGCATTTTGCAGTTCTGTTGGCTGGATTAAGTTAGAGATTTATGGCTTGCCTCTCGGTTAACTACAGAAAGAAAACTTATTGATTGGGAATGTTTGTAATACTATTATCATTGTGGCAAATGCCTTGTTGATCAGACCGGCTTCTGCTGTACTTACCGCCGAGGGTTTTTAAATGCGACCTTTTTGTGGACTTGGGGAATGTAGCATAAAAGAGAAGTTAAGAGGGACATGCTTAATGCTTAAGTAATCAGCATTCTTAGTTTTTAGCCTCCCCTTTGGCATCCATGAATAAGCAGTTTAGAAATCCAAGGACAAGAACTTTTGCCTTTACAATTTTGATCACGATCGATTGTTCTGTTACTTTGCTGTATGAAAGGTTTCAATGAAATAGATTGATCTTTGACTGGATGTTTATATTCTTACAAACTGCCTTTCTGTGCAAGACAAGTATTTCACATAGATTTAGATGCCCTTCGTTTTTATCAGATAAACATTGTTTCTAAGGTGAAAATACTGTAGGAGAGAACATGGAAAAATTCTGGTTCAAACTTCTTGAACGAAACCATTTTTATTCCACATTAGATGGAAAAGAACTGAAATGAAAATAAAAGGTAATTGATATACATGAAAATTCTCATTTTAAGGCTGATATCCATGAAGAATATATATTTATAATGTTTTAGTGCTTTTGCTTGATGAACGGTTTGTGGCAGATCAATATATGAGATATGTATTAGTAAGTTCATAGACTGAAACCAAGTGCCTAATTTGATAAACAAAGGGGGAGTTATTGCAATGAATAAAATAAAAGATAGAATTGGTTTCAAATATTTCCTGGTAGAGTTTGGTTCAAATTGGGGATGTTGCTCTTCAATAAGGAGATATGTGTATTATTTATAAAAACACAAGTATGAAGTGCCACCTGTTCTTCAGATTCAAAGACAAATTATAAATTTTCAACTTAAGTTGAAATATTATTAAATACTTAATGCAGAATTATTTACAAAAATGTTATCGGCTACCAGAATTGCCTCTGCAAGTTAAGATTTCCTACCGGTAATATTTGCAGAGCTTAGGTACACTCAAAGCATATGTGTGCGGCGTAATAATATTCTTTAAGTTATCCATTGTGAATAGAGTGGATTTTAGAGGCATGCTTGTTACGTTCTCTTCATTCCAATGGGATCCGAACTGCTCTTTGCTTTGGGTATACCAATGATTGCTTTTAGGATGAGCTCATAAAAGGTAATGGGTAAGGCTTCATATCCAAGGCTGACCAACTGTTACCAACACACCCCAGTTCATTCTAAAGCACAGGTTGCAAATGTGTGTGTGTGTGTGTGTGTGTGTGTGTGTGTGTGTGTGTGTGTGTGTGTGTGGTCTAAGAGAAAAGCAGTCTTCCATGTTTGCTAGATGCTTGTCAGGAATTCATTTAAATAAAGAAGTCACTCAGAGACCACAGTGTTGAATTTTTTTCCTAAATTGGTAATTATTGATATTCACTTAAATTTCTGATTGCTCATTGTTCGGCTGGACACAGGGGGACTGTCACTTGTCTTCCCCTTCTCTGATGCTCTGATACATTATCAGTCTCCAGATTTGGGGATCCCGTACTTCCCTCCCACCCATCCTGCAATTCCAGCATCCAACGTGCAGAACAACGTGTTTCCTCTATGCTCATAGAAAGAGTATACTGCTGGGAGTTGGCAAACTTGCCTGCTTTTATCTCTACAAAAGCAACAAGATGATGTAGTTTGCACCATACTATTTGCTCCATGTGCAATGATTTTCCTGGATGGTGACCCACACAAATGTAGAGAAACAAGATTTAATTCTAACCTAAGACCAGAAGAAAAGAAACAGGCAAAGATTCAAACTGGCAAAATGGTCTCTTTCACCAGAGAATAACAATTACACCCCAAGCCCCTTTATGTAGGAGCCTCGGGAATATTTACATAAATGTGTTCAGCAGACCACAGACCAAGATCTATAGCCTCCCACGTATCAAGAATTCCTTTCTTTGCAGGGATGGAACCAGTCAAACATTTCTTTATTGGCTCTTTTTTTTTTTTTTTTTTTTTTTTTTTATGTGACTGGATAAAATTGCAAGATATCCTTGGGGGGCTGGAAAAATGACAAAGAGAATTTGACTAATATTCATATCTAGAACTTTATAGCAACTGTGAATTGTGCTTGAGTACCTGGGAAGTCGTTCAAAGAGTGAATCAATACTAATTATTGTAATCAGGGGGGTTAATTAGGTGAAAATGTAGTTGATGGAAAGTTCATTGCTTGCAGCCCTGGAAGCCCCCAGGTTGATAGAAGGGAAGTGAATAGAAAAGGAAAAGGAAGCACACAGCTCGAGGATGAGCACACCAGCTTTCCTAAGGAAAAACACAACTTGATTTTCTATCTTTCTATTGTTAGGCTAGTGATGGAATTAGGATGGCCAACCTTATTGTTATGTAGATACTGGAGTGAAAGGGCAGACAGAAGGGGTTTGCCCAGCAGCCCCTCTGCTCCGAGCCATTTCTCTACCCTCAGCACTCTAACAAGTTCAAGTCCTGTTTAGTGACAGCCATGTCCTCTTGATCACGTCTTCCAGCCTCCACCGAATTTCTTTACTTTGATAATTCCCGAGGGACTCGGTGGCCAGGCAGAGACACTTTTCTTCATTTCCTGAAACTACAGCTTGCCTCTTTAATTATTGGACTTGCTAGTTTTCTGAGATACAGTGGTGACTTCTTTTAGTGTGTTGAGAAAAAGGCTGTGGTGGTAGAAATCAGTTATAATTTTGTGGCATTTTGCTCAGCTGACATTAGGAAGAGGCTGTTAGAGAAAAAAAAAAGGTGTATGGAGGATAAGAGGGTGTGGAGGGTTAGGGTGTAGCTGCTCAGAGCAGAAATAAAGTATCAAAGAGCTGGGGTGGCTTTGTGTGTGTGCACGTATGTGAGTGTGTGTGCATGTGTGTGTCTGTGTGTGTGCATGTGTAAGTTTGTGTGTGTGCGTGTCTGTGTGTATGTATTAGGTTCCTCTCCACTCGGAGTTGCCACTGGTATACTCTGACATGACACAAGCTCTACTTTGTTCCCCCATACACCTTCACACATCATAGAAAGTCAGGATTAGAAATGACCCATCACCACATATGGTTATGCTCACCTTTTCCACAGTTTTCTTCCTGTGACCCACCCTAGCACATTTCCTTGCAAGTCAAAATTAAGTCAACAGGAAATGACATCCTCGGAGAGAGGATGGACCAGAGTGACATGTGTCATGAGGGCAGCTTGAGCCTCCACAGCTCGAGCCTCCACAGCTCCAGCCCACTATAGATTGATCTGCTCATCATTGGATACTCAGGGTCAGGATGAATCACTCGAGTTTATAAAGAAAACATCAGAATTTACTTGTAAAACCATTTCATTCCACAAAGTTTGTCAGGGTAGCAAAGAGGAACCTGCAAACTGCTGGTACACTTTGGAGATTTTGGCTTTTTTTTTTTTTTTTAATGCATCTCAAGAAGGCTTACGGCTGCAATGGTAAGGATTCTGGACAGAAATGAAGGTGGCTTCTATCAGGGAAGTGAGTGCTGTCTGTGTATAAACCCAACTGCATTCTTCACCTTCCCGGAATTCTGAGAAGAGCCACAGGTCCTGCACTAAAAATCATTCCTTGCTCTTTGAATGCCATCTTAGGCCCCTCAAATGCTTTCTTTTTTTCATAAACAGTACCCCATCTCTTCTATCTCGGCTTTAGGCATATCACTTAAACTTTAATTCTAGAAGATTAAGGTTGCCTTTCTTCTCAACTGCCATTTTTGGCTTCCAACAAAGATTGGGGTATAAAATGTTATTATAGAAAGAATACAGTTAAGACTTAGTCCAAGTTCCTCTTTGGTTGGTATTAACTTACCTGCTTATATTCACACCACCTAATGCAATTCTCATAAATATCAACTGGGTCATGAAAGTTGTTCCTATTTTAAAGATGGAAAACCTGAGACTGAAAATAATAAAGCCACATATGTAGAGACATAGAGATCATACTGGAAAGGACTATAACTCAAGGCTCAGCTAAATTCCTCTCTGGGCAGTAGCAAATATAACAACTTAATATTTGCTTCTCATTTTTTCTGTTACTGCGGATTGAACCTAGCATTTTGAATATGGAAGTTGAGGGCTCTACACTGAATACTATCTAACAATCTAAACACTCCATCACCACCCTTTGAGACAGACTCTGACTTAGTAGCCAAGGATGGCCTTGAACTCACTCTGTAGCCCAGGCCTGACTCAGTCTCTGGAATAGCTGGGATCACAGGGCTATGGCACCAGGCCCAGCAATGTTTGCCATTTTAAAAAGTAATTGTTTGTATTGTTTTTAACTATGTCTATGGTGTATCTAGGTCTAGGTATGTTCATGTGAGAGAGTTATGGGGATACGTACATGTGAACATGTGTTGTATACCTGGGAGCTGGAGTTACAGATGGTTGTTAGCCACACATATAGGGTGCTGGGAACCGAACTCTGGCACTCTGCAGGAGTAGTTCGTGATCTTAACCACTGAGCCAGGTATTTGCCATCTTAAAACCTATCTTGCAGCATTCCCACTGTACCCTTTGATTGGCAGGTGCTTCTTTCTATTGCCATTGGTCCATTCATCAGGGAACCACCCACTCAAAGGCTCATCAAGACGCTGGTCACGGATAATGGTTTTAGCTGCTCTATGCATTTCTGGATCACAGTTCTTTTAACTTCACTTATTTTCCAATGTCAATTTTTTGGAAGGGCGTAGGATTTATGAGCCAGAATAAATAAAGGCCAGCAGTAATGGGGGAAGGATTAAGGGAATCAGGAAGGAAAGTGAAACATCGCAGCTTCTGCGTTCTCACTTGCTTACCTTAGAGTTCATAAGGTCTTTATTTTAGTGTTAGACAGGATCTACAGATACAACCCACGGTGTTCTCAAACTCCATATCTTTCTGCGTTCCAAGCATGCGATGGGTGTATACCAACCGCACACGGCATTCAAGAAGTCTAAGAACAAAGTTATCCGATGGCCCATTTCTCCTAGACTTTAAGATGTACAACAGAAACTGATGCTGGGAAGAATAGTTTCAAAGGTCCATGGATTTAAAATGTTAAATTTTAAAAATATCATATTGCAGTCGTAACCAAACAGCAAATAATCAAGAGTCTTCAATGAAAGACATTTCTTGGCCATTAGATAGCTCCAAGAGTCATGGAGAGTAAAGAAAACCATGTCTGGAGAAGGGTCAGTGGTGAAAGGCCCGCCAATGGCCACTGCCGATGGCCACTGCTGATGGCAGTGAAGGATTTGCAAGGTGGAAATAAGGTGGGGGGGGGTTACAGAAGATGTCTACCTTTGTTATTAAAACCAAGCAAAACAACCCCCCAAGCTTAACCACTTGCCATCCTTAGCTCCCAAGGTATCATTTCTCCTTCCTTGTCAGATCCCTATAAAACAGGGCCGATGTGGATATTACTCTTAAGAGAGAATTGAGAGACTTAGGGATTAGGTAAGAGCTTTACACTGGACAACAGAGATAAAGAGAAGATATCACACCTTATATTCACCGTGGATAGTCCAACAACCTCCATGAAAAGGCAAATGTTCATGAAGTTCTATGAGGAGGAAAGGAAATGTCCTCTAATAGACTTAGTAGGAATTAGCATCAAAATCAAATTTAAATAGGCATTTGGGATCTTCAAAAACCTCTCATAGAATAAAAGTAGTTTCGGGTTTGAGCTATTATTATAGGGGAAATTGTTCCTGATTTCAATACCTTGATATATTTTCAACCTACGTGTCACTTTAATAGCTCTGTTATATAACTGCTGTAGTAATAATTAGGCTAGCACATTATACGTCTCATCTGAGGATCATGGCAAGCTTTGAATTGTGAGCCATTCCTCTCTACTTAGTAATGACCACAGGTAAGACAAAGGTCTGGCTGATTAATCAGGATAGTAAATGACTTGTCAATCAATTCTTTGACAAAATGAAACTCAGAATCCAACAGGTTTGGTTCTTACATCTCATGATCATTTTATTCAGTTCGAAAGTCCTAAAGGGTCTGACCTGTAAACTCAAAGTCAGATGCTTCTTTGTCTTAGAGGAGCCCAAATCTCTGCTGAGAATCAGTCATCATTGGAAGTAAGTGCTATATTTTACAGAAACCCAACCTTTTAGTCCCTTAATCCGCACTCTTTGTCCATTTGTATTCGCTCATGAAAAACAAAGCAAGGAACAAACAAACAAAACCAGAAAATAGCTTCAGACAAATGAAGCCAATTGTCTTTTTCATTAGAAATTCCGATTCCGGATAAGATCTGCCTCAGTCATCCGCACCCGGAAAGCTTACCACAGCCATTTGTCCATTTCTTTTTATTCCACGCCCACCTGTTCCTCATCTCTCAGGACCTCACGTTCTGCCGGCAACTGGGTCCTCCCAGCTGTTGCTACTCAGCTGTTGTAGTTTGTCAAGCAGCCGTTTCTCCCTTTTAAAATCGGACAACTTGGAGGGAGTCAGATAACTTTCTGTGGATTAGGGGAAACATTTGATGGGTGGATTGCCAGGGAATTAGAAGTGTCGCTCTGATAAGTATAAATTTTGTTCTTGCCGCCAGTCTGGCACCAAATAAGGACGCTGGTATCATTTGACAAATCCCGGCAACTTCCAAAAGGGTTCTAGAAGATTCCTTCAAAAGCTAACCCCCATTCCCCACAACGTCTTCCATGTGCAAATCTCCATGCTAGACAGGGAAGCCTTTATTCTTCTCCGCACCCTTTCCCCAGACTTCTTCGAAATGTTCACATCCTACCTTCTTGCTTTGTGGTACACAATCTCCCATCCTCCCCTCCTTCCTCCTGGCAACGTCTGGAAAGTAATCCTGCCGCTCCCTATAGAGACAGCTGTTGCTACTTCAGAAACCAGCCTTGGTCAAGGCAAGTGACATTTGATTTCTGTTAGAAATAAGTAACCCTCGGCCAACTCATCTCTTCACTTTGGTAGCCAGCCACCTCCTCAGACATACAGCTGTAGAGGAGAGAGTGACTTTGTCTGGCTCCCATTTGAAAGAGAGAAAGAAAAAGTGGTGGGGTGGGGCAGAGAAAAGAAGAGAAGGCCGAGCGAGAAAAATTAAAGGCGGCAGGATTCAGGAAATGGAGAAAGGAGAAAAGGGAAAGGTCAAGGTAGTGGGGGAAAGGAGTCGATGGCTGGGCTCTGGGTCCCAAAGACCTAGAATATTAACACCCTCTGTTCTTGGAATGGAAGCTCCTGACAGCCCTGGAGGGGCATCTCATTTTCCAGTGCAAAGGTAGGTATGCAAGGCCACAGCTTCCATTGAAGGGCCTCTTCAGAAGGAACACAAATTCACCATGCTGTATTTTGGCTCTATTAAAAACAAATTTAAAAAATAACAACAACATATGCTTGCATGACGTCAGAAGAAACTGTTCTCTAGGAAGATAGACTATTTACTATCTCCTTAAAAATGTAAAGTGACTATTTAGTAACTACTTTATCTTCCTGGGTTTCAAGTGTTACCTGTGTAGTTGTAGGAATGTGTTAAAAATGCACTCAATATGGAGAGAGCAGACGTGATAGTTTTAAATTTATGATTAGCGATATGTTTATTCTTAAATGATAACCCTTAGGCACAAAAGCTATATTTATAACGTTATTGCTTGAGGACTTGTTTGAGGTTGTTTAAAATCTTTTTATTTTTTTTTTAAGCCATTGCTTATTTTTCGAAAGTTGCTATCGAAACTGGAATGAGCCAAGTGCAAACACATACCCACTAATTCAGATACTCTCTCAGGTATTTAAAATTCATGTAGATTTCAAGTTTATTGCCCGGAAACAATGGGAAATCCTACAATAGGGCCTACGGTGTTTTTTTTTTTTTGGCTTCAAATGGCTCTGAGCACACTAGGCTTGCTTTTGTTTGTTTGTTTTTTTAAAACTGAAACAACTATGTTAATAAAAACTGAATTCAAAAGTGTGATGGGGAAAAGATATTTTGGCCTTTGGTTTGTGTTGAGTTGCCAGTATCAAGGAAAGTAAAAAAAAAAAAATGCTTTTAAAAATGGAACATTTGAAGTCCAGTGGACAACAGTAACACATCTTTGTTAATTGCTGACGGCCAGTGCTTTTAAAGGTACAATTCTGTGGGAAGCTAAGAATGGGAGATAGAAATTTGTCATAAAATTATCTGCAGAAAAAAACAAAACTTCTTTTATCATGACCATTAATCATGGCCTGTCTGGTGTCAGTTTCAAATCCAAGTATCCATTTTGCAACAACAACAACAAGAACAAGTTGAGAGTCCGTAGTCGGTGGAATGTATTCTGGTTCCCTGGGTAGGGTGGGACGAAGAGGATTCTTCCATTTCAAGCAATGCATACTCTTGTGAGATGTGGTTATTAGCACCCTGTTTTATCGAGGGTTGTTTTTAACACTGATGATAATTCAGTGCTCCAACAATGGCTACTGCACAAAACAGTATGGGATGCTGAGGAGGGAAAGGGGAGCTGAGACAGCACAGAGCCTGCCTTGCCTTGGAAAGCCTCATGTAAAATGAGGTCATTCAGAAACTTTCCCTTGAAGTGCTTCCAATTCTTGAATTGCCTTTTGTTTGGGAAATGAATAGCAAGTTGATTAAAAAAAGGAGACAATTAGTGGAGGTAGGGGGATGGGGTAGAGAGGAGCTTAAGGTTTTGTTCCAATGGAGCTCAAACTACGAGGAAACTTCATTGTGCCTGCTCGCCTAGTCCCCAGGGATGTCTGCACAAGGTGGTGCCACCAACTAGTTCATGTCCACCAGAGAGAGACCTCACTAATGTCCGCTCCCCTTTTCATGGCTTTCGATAAGATCCTTTGGCTTTCAAAATCGCTCTTCATTGAACCCGAGTGTTCAATTGTGGCCCAGAGAAGCTGTCTGCCAGTTCATTTTAACTGCCAAAACATGATACCTGATGGCCCGATGCTACATGGAGATTTTAAAAGGAGCTTTGTTGAGTTGTTCTGGGGTTCCTCCCCCCCCTTTTTTTGCCAAAGCTGTAAAAAGAGAAATCGAAGCTTTTCATCTAAAGCGCTTTGGCTGTGTATTTTTATTTTTTATGTTTAAGTTGATTTTCAGCAGTGGACAGCGTGTGTGCAGCGTGATTACAGAAGCCGAACAGACATTAGAAATAAATGCTGTCACTGGGCGACTTATGAATACCTGTCAAGTGGGGGAGGGCACAAATTTTGCCTCCCCACTGCCTCCCCATCAGGTGCGTAGGCAGCCATGCCATCCTCTGAGTGCTTAAACCCAGCTGCACCCTGTAAGCCTTTCTGGATCCACATCCTCCCCCCCCCCCCATCTTCCATATAGTGTGGTTCTCTTTTCTTTCTGACCCTCGTTTTTGCTTCTAACTTCAAATAGCAAAAGCAAATGTGCTTTGAAAAGCATGCTACACAGTAGTTGTTAAATAAGGCAATAACCTATGCACTGTAATTCTCTCCCTATGACCTACTTACATCCTCCTTCACCCTCCTTAGAGTATGATTAAAAGCTGCTTTGAATCCACTATTGCCTCAAGGGATTTGAGGCTAGAATTTAACAAACTGCTGAGAAGGCTTAAGTCAGTAAGAGGGCTTCCTTCCCTACAGCCTCCCCTAACTAATTCACATGGCAATTAAAGAGAAAATAAATATTTTACAAGTGTGTATGTCGATGAAGCATTTCTGCCTTATAGAATATAGACACCTATGAAGGTTTAGTCTGTGGCCGATGCTTTCTGTGTGTGGTTGCGTTTGTTTTGGAGGCTTGCTTTGCTCGCTCTGTGTCAAATTTACTCTCCCGGCCAACTCATTTCTGTGCATTCGGGATTTATGGAAATCGTGTATAATAGTCAAGAATTGTCAAGATTTGTCTCCAGTCACACAGCTAACTACTTCAGTAAGATAATTTCAAAAGTAGCTGGTAAGGAGTAAAAAAAAAAAAAAAAAAAAAAAAAAAAACAGATTAGAATTAGGAGGAAAGGCTAGGGCATGGTTTTGACCTAATAATACATTTCGGATGCAATTGTCTGTCAAGTGATTATAAACTGGGGTCTGGTTTCTTCAGATGGGCAATATTCAGAAATGAATGTTAATCAACTCTTCCATCTTAACTACCTTGCAGTTAGGAGCCTAAAAGTCAGTTGAAGAAGAAAAGTCAAGTTAATTGAATTTGTTTGTGTGGATTTAACTGAATATCATAGGCCCGTTATTCCATATTGCTGACTGCCTTGTCTGGATTTAAAATTTGACTCGTAACTATTTTGTCTTATAATCTCCAAGGACAGTTCCCACTGTCACACAGAGATTGGTGAGGAAAATGGGAATCTTTTCTTAATACTGTGTCTGATAGATTTAACTATTGTTTACTTAGTTATTTAACCATTTAGCTACCATAATCCAGGCATGCCTTCATTTGTAAGAAAAACCCAGCTCCTTAGTACAATATTCTGGTTTTCTTTAGAATAACAACAGAATAGAAGACATTAAAAAATTCAAAGGAAACCATAACGTGTATACGTACTATGTGTCAGCATATATGTATGTATGTATGTATGTATGTAGGTATGCCTCTGAGTACACATACACATTCTTAAGTGTATACATATTACCTCAAAGTTCAAAACATGTCATTTGAAGATAGAATAAAAAAAGATTTTACCACAAAAGGTAAACTATAAAGTTTCTGTTCTGCCACTTATGATGCTGACTTACAACAGAAAACTAAACATACATGTGACTACACTGAAAAGTTTGCTTTCACCCAAACAGCTAAACAACAAGGACAATAAGCCGCGTTATAAACCACTTTTCTGGAAAACTTTCGCCAAGCCTCTGTTCGCTTTCCTCTCAATTCCTCTTAGTACCTCTTCCCACAAAACTTAAAAGTGACCCGAAGTTACAGGACTGTCTTTTACTGTTCCTGTTAAATAATAGGAAATGGCAAATTTTGCGATCCGCTCCTTTTTTTTTTTTTTTTTTTTTTTTTTTTGCCTCTTCTTTTTTTCTTTTTCGAATCCCATTGGCTTTGTGACAGTTTCTCAGCTTTTAAGGCCCCTTTTCTTTCTCGGTGTTTTAAGTAGATACCGAAGGCAGCACGGTCGTCCTCCAGTGTGTCACTTTGGGCCATTGCACCCAAAGACAGTTACTTCCTCTCGGGCAGATAGCGAGCAGCACCCCAGGGGCTGCGGGCCAGCCTCACCCCGGGGGCGGGGGCGGAGGTCGCGTGCCACGGCCCGTCCCCGGCGGCTTCGCTCTCCGAGTGGCCGTGGGAACCCGGCGGCGAGCGGGCCCGGGCGACCGCGGCTCGGCGCGCCGGGCTCCTGGGGCCGTGCGCAGAGGCCGGGCCGGGCGGGCGGGCGGGCCCGCAGGGGTTAAGCGCCGAGCGGCCGCCCCGGGAGCTCCGCCCCCGCCCGCCGCACCTGGCGCTCGGCAGCCAGGCCGCCCCGGCGCCGGCTCGCGGAGGGGATTGGTGGAGCGCGCGAGGGAGAGAATGTGACAAGTGCCCGCTTCGGCGGCCGCCCGGGGAGGCCGCGCGCACCTGTCCCTGCCTGTCTCGCGCCGCCCGCGGCCGCTCGGACGCGCGCACAGCCCCCCGCCGCCGCCGCCGCCGCCGCCGCCGCCGCCTCCGCCGCCGCCGCGTGCGCCGAGAACATGACTTCTGCCTTCAAGCTGGATTTCCTCCCGGACATGATGGTCGAGGGCCGCCTGCTCGTTGCTGACAGAATGTGAGTGGCCGAGGGCCCGAGGGGCCGCGCGGACGAGAGTGGGGCGTCGTCTCCTCAGAGGCAGCGGCCGCCTCCCCTCCGCGTCTTCTCTTTAGAGGACGCGGCTGGGACGGCTCAGGGCCGAGCGGGCGAGCGGGCGAGCTCGGTGAGCGGCTAGCCTTCCCCGGGCGCGCCGGCGCGGGGCTGGCGGGAGAGGACCCGCGAGAGGTCGCGCGGCGTCCCGGGGCTCAGAGCTGGGCGCGGCGTCCGGCGGGCTGACCGGCCGGCGGGGCGCGGGGCGCGGGGTCCGGGGCGGGGCGGGCGCGAGCTGCCTTTGCACGCTGGTGCCCTTAGCAATGCGGGGTGGCCCGGAGGACCAGCCTGGCTTTCGTACTCATTCCTGAGAAGGGAGAGAGGAGGACGAGCGAGAGACACAGAGAGAAAGAGGATAATTACACAGCCTTAAAACTAGCCAGGTGTACTCTCGTGCGGAAATTAGAGGTAATTTTTACGTAATCGGGATGGTTTTGTCTGATAGGTAGCCTGTGATTTAATAATTAATGTGGTTGTGGTGGTTTTACGTGTCGCCAAACTAGGATCAAGCGGTTATTGGGACAAGTAGAGGGCTGGGATCCGCGAGGAAAGGAAACTGTAATTTTTTTTTTTTTTTAAATCTGGCTGTTCTGCCTTCGTAGGGAAGTTTCTCTCTTTAGCTCGGGGATCTCAGTGGGATCCACTTGTATTTCAGGCATGTTATGTAAAGAAACCCTAGATAGAAAAAGAATTGCCAGAGCAAGATGGGAAAGTCTGTGTTCTCCTGAGACATGGGATGTATATAATTCTCTCCTCAAGTGAGGCATTCGATAAAGTATCAGACTTAGTGGGGGAGGGTGCTGCCGTTGGTTAAACGATGTACAATTTTTTCCTGCTGTCTCCACTGTGAGACCTTTCTGGCACCCCGTGTTACTCTTCCAAATACCCGGGCCATTCCAGGATTTATCATCCATTTCCCTGGCAGCTAACTCTCTCCTCTAATACTAGATTCTTTTTCTGGTATGTTAAGTGTTATGAGTCGAGAATCTTGAGAAACTCCACAGTGGCCAGTTATTGACGCCCTAGGATTAAAAGACAAAAATCAAGTCGGGGATAAGGATGATAGAACCCGTTAAATATGTGTTGTCTTTTTAGTCGACATTAGGGCTGCTAACTTGAGTGGACACAATCAGGTTCACTGTCTCAGAGTTAATCGGATAACAAATTAAAATATCGAATTCCCTTTTGGCACTTTTCCTCTGAAAAATTAATCTTGGTTAGTGATATTCTCATGATGGTTTAAGAGATCTCTATCCTGGTGTCCTCTTAAACTCACACACACACACACACACACACACACACACACACACACACTCCCTATGTGCATGAGTTACTTTGCAAGTCTCCCCTGTTTTTCTCTGGTTTTGTCTGATAGGTAGCCAGTGATGTGCTAGAATGTCAGGGGTGAGTTGGGGTGTGGGATTAATGATTTTTGAATTTATGGTCACCTGTTCCATAAGTGACATAATATAACTAGTGAATGCTCTATGAATTTAAAACACTAATGGCTTCTGAAAGATGTAGTCTCTTGTCAATTAAATTATGGATTATGAAAATTTAATTTCTCCTTTTCATTTGGTAGCTGAATGTAGCTTGTTCAGACTCTTAGCTCTGAAAGGAGCCTTTGTATCTCAGCCATGAAGTTTGGTTTTTTTTTTTTTTTTTTAAATATGAATCTTAATAAGACTTTTACCCCACTTTCCTTCCAAAAGTTCATGATTTCCAAATGATAGCCTTTGGAATCCATCCCAGATTGTTTTCAGTGTTTGTCAGCTATTGCTTAAATGAACTAAGAAGAAGAAAATTTGCAAACGATACCGTTCTGTTGGTTTCCAAGAAAACTGTGGTGTATCTCCACAGACCTGAGAACTCTAACATTTTCCACAGGAGTGTGGGATTAGGTCATGTTGGAGATTGTTGGGAGGCTAGAGGTATATGAATGAGATCATAACTTTTAAAATGTTTGAAACCCACCTAGGCGGTGTATTTTATAGCCATTTTTTGGTCACTGAAGAAGATAGCTGTGTGGATTTATTGTTTGGGGGACTGGTTGTCATGGGTGGTATATTGCCATGTGGCCTAAAATGATGTCTGCTAGATATTGGCCTGTTCATAAAAGGAGTTTAAATAAAGCACAGGGGCTTTTCTGGTGTTGACTTTCTAAAGCAGAACATATTTTCTCAATGGCGTTTACCCACAGGAATATATTAGATACGTTTGCAAGATGTAATATGTTCGAGTCCTTCAGGCAGATGAACAAACAGCTTTTGAGATGAATTATTACACTTGGTGGCCCCATGAGCCAGCCAGTGTTTAAAGAGCCCAGATCACGTAAGGCTCTGTGGTGATATAGAACCGCTGGAACATATGCTTCAAAGTTTTGGGATTTTACACATTCAGTAACAAAACTGTAAAAGGAAATAAGCATTTTAAATAACATTGGCAATTAGGGTTGTGTTTTCTCTGTTATTATAAACTGTCATTTGTAGCAAAGCAGAATCAAAATTGGAACTGAGCTTTAAATTGTTTTAACTGGGGCATTGGGTTTTCATTGAGAGCAGGAGTGAGTGTTTTCTCTGTTTTACCTCCTCAGTGATACATTTAGAGTCTCTTATCTTAAAAAAAAAAAAGGACCAATATATAAAGGCTTAGAAATAAGAAACTACAGGTGAAAATGTGGCTTGATAATTATTAATATCAGTCCTTAGATTTGTAGAGTTAGATGGTTAAGAAGAAGTTACTGATAAAATGAAATCATATATTTTTTTCACATTCAGTAAGTAGCCTTAAAGAAAATAAGCCATCTTGACAGTAATAAACTTCCATCTGCTTGTTGATAACAGGCTATATATATATATATATATATATATATATATATATATATATGCATATATATAATGTGTGCAAACTGAAAGGTGCTCCTCAGATCCTTACTGTTAATGTTAAAGCAGGTTTTGAGATCATCTCATCTGACCTCATTTTACAGATTAAGAAACTCTTACAGGCCAGTAGGACTGGCCCCAGGAGGCAGAGTCATTATTGTTTCTGTAAAAATGGAAATGCGTGTTTAGTTAGCTGCATAGTTACATGTACCGGTATGGTTGGCTCTATGTGATCTCTAATCATCACGGTAGGTCTAAAGGCTAGGTAGTGCTATTGATGTACAGGAGCTGCTTAAAATCCAAAACGGTGACATCTAAGAACACGTGTAAACGTGTTTAGAATCGCTATACGTACTCTCATTTCTGATTCAGACTCAGATTACTGTGTGTGCTTATTAACTAATTCACTAATGAGAATATACATTAGCTTAACCTTTTTAGCTTCACTAGCAAGATGAAGATTAAGAGCATTTGGAACTTTCTCCCCACCTTTTGTATAGCTTTTAAAGTTTATGTGGAGAAAGGACAAGATTATGGACATTATTCCCCAGTTCCAGAATGGCTATGAAAGGAGGGTAAGATGGCACTGAAGGAATTGCTGTGCATGTAGATGGCTCTTTAATGGAGGCTCCGAGCATGCTGTGGTGGGCTTTTCAGTTAACAGTACTTACTTTAGTATCAACTGCCTTTTGAGACTAAAAGCTCTTGCCACATAGCTTTTCAAGAATGCAAACGTTATCTTTGATCTGGGCAGAGGTATTACTTTAATTGTTAAGTCTTGCTATTTAATTGTAATGTGCTGGATTGAGATTGCTTCAGCATCTGTTGATGAGATGCAGTGAACTAGGAAAACAAGAGCCTTGAAAGACTAGATAAAAAGGAGATAGGATTTTCAGATATGCACCTAGTAATTAAGATTTCATGGGATGATGTTTTCTACCTTGGAGTGTGTTTTCCTCCCCTAACAGCTCTAATAACACTATTTGGCCTTTGAAAAATGCAGTCTTTTTATTTTATATAGATCACCAAACTTTTAATTTATTTTTAGTCCTGTGTGTATGTGTGTGTGTGTGTTCCTTTCACATTAACACCCATTCAGTTCCCACAATCCAGGTAATGTTATGATATGCTAAATCTGTTACATGTGAGTCTGCATACAACTGGCACATGTTAAATACAGATATTGTCCAGAAATTGAAGGTAGTATTTATAACAGGAATCTGAGGTCATTATAAGGATTTTTAAAAAACAAAAATGAGCCACACTCTCATAAATGTTCAACAATACATAAGCATCCCTTATTAGCATTTAAATAGAAAATGTTATACTTGCAGCATGTTTTAAGGAGCTCAATTAATAAGTCATTGTTTTGGTTTACTTCCAAATTTGAACTTCACCCAAGTTTAGAAAGTCATTATTTCAAACTTAGAATTTTAGTAATTGGAAGGTTTTGTTTCTTTAGGTGGACATTTTCCCCCTAGGTATGGATTATGTCATCACAAAGAGCTAGGTAGTTCTAATCACAATATTTGTTTCACAAAACTATAGAAAGGAGGCTTTAGAAAATACTAATGGTTTCCGGTTCCTTAGCAGCTCTGGGTTTGTGAGCCACCCTGTCTGTTTCCAGTGTCGCAGAAGTATCAAGTCAGATAATGAAGCCACCGTCACTGCTGTGCTACTTGTGTAGCCGTGCAGAAAATGTGTTTTTATGTTTTCCTTAAGAAAAAGTGCTTGCTGAACCTAAGAGAAATGGAGCTGCGCGTTCCTGGAAAAACCTTTGTGGGAAACAAAAACTAATTAGAGCAGTAAATGTGGTGCTCACAGGTAATTGTAAAATAATTATTCCCCTTTAGCATCATCACTGCTTAATTGTGCTATCCAATATCTTCCTGCTCTGAATCCAGATGTGAAGGGATAGCAGCCTCCTCCTCCTCCTGGGAATGTCTTTTTCATTTAGTGTGAGCTGCACACTCCTCCTAAAGGACTTGTAAAAGACAGAGGAGAACATTTAGGGAGGGTTTGAATAGCTCCTCTCTTCCACTTTGTCCTCAATCATGACAGAAAGTGATTACTCCAACAATTTCTACAGAAATATGATTCCACTTATGTGGCTGAAATGCCTTCTGTGAGCATGTCGGAGATTTACACGTTTTTAGTGCTAACCCAGAGGTTTATGAACATTCTCTTTTATGAACTGCAGATTGTATATTATGTTCCATGTTCTTTGGATACAGAGAGTAATATTTTCAATTCAGCTGACAATTTAAAATATAATGATAATAAATATGTAATTCTATGGTTTTAAAAATGGCATGTGAGTACAAATTCATATTTGGGTTTAATTTTAATTATTTCAGTCAACAAAAGTCTCAGCAGAGTCAGTAGCAAAATATTAGATACAGCTTTTTTTCTAAAACCTCTATCTAATATTACACAGTTAGACTATATTTAGAATAAACTGTAACCTATCATTTTAAATGATTCTACACTGTTCTTTCTTTCATACATATGTAGCCTTAAGGTCAGATTAGTTGAAATAATCTGTACTTCCTTTAGGTCAGCATCAGGATAGGAATTGCCTACCTGGATGAGTAGCAGGCTCAGATTCCTTTTTTAGTAAGGGTGCTTTCAAAATGAGAAATGTGGAATGTTTTGAAGTCTCAGTAGTTAAAGTAGTGTGTCTCTTTGGTGCTTCCCTCTCCCTCTCCCTCTCCCTCTCCCTCTCCCTCTCCCTCTCCCTCTCCCTCTCCCTCTCCCCCTCGCTCCTCCTCCCCCTCTCTCCCTCTCTCCCTCTCTCTCTCTCTCTCCCTCTCACTCTCTCTGACATAACCCTGGAAACCATGTTGCCTTACTCCAGTAGCTGTATTTTCTGGCATTTATTTTTAGGCTTATTTAGGACTGAAAATTTTCCAAATGAATTTTATATAGTATTCAGAATGCAGTTAAATTAAGCTAATTTATTTGGCATAACTTTGGACAGTTTAAAACTTTTTACATATATACGTATAGTCCTATGTGTTTTAATTTTCTGTGCTAAGTCCCACATCCTATGATTTTTATCCAAAAAGACAACTTTCGTGCTTTTACTTGAGTTCATTACGTTTTAAAATGGTGTTTTACACCCTCTCCCCATGAAATCTTTGTTTTTCCTTATCTCTTTCTGTAGCAACAAAGGCCTTAGTTGTTTGATATAATGAGACTTAAGTTAATCTGTGGGCTAAAAGAGACAGAAACTTTTATCTGCTCAGCAATGGTCAGTAAATATAAAGTGAGTGTGTGTATGTAAATTTATATTTATAAGATTCTACTTTATTAATAAGATTACTTCACTTTCATGAGATATCTTCCACTTAATAGTCTTTGGTTATGAAACTTACAAAATTGTGACACAACATGCATTTGCCACAATTATAAAATCTATTAATTTTATAAACTATAAAACTAAAAAAAAAGTTAGTACCTTTATAACTAGATTTTATGTTTTAGTAATATTTCAGATGTTAATCAACATGCACTACAAATTATGATTACTGCTGTCCAAAGGTCTCAGAACTGTCTTAACCTTTGGTCTAGGCCACAGATTACTTAAAAAAAAAAAAAAGAAATTCATTTTGACAATTCTATTATATATTAGTGGGTAAATAGTTGGGACCTCACCAATGTAGTGACTTCTTTTCCCTTTAGTGGGGCTTCATATAATGCCATACACAATATCTACATTCGAGGAGGCTGGGCAAAGACTCCTCACAGAAAAATCATGGCAGTGAGTCCTGTTTCTTTTCTATGTCTTTAAATACAATGTTAGTCTGACTGAGGTCCTTGTGTTGATTGTTTTATGAGATATGTCTCTATCTGTCTGTGTATCTACCTATCTGTGTCTGTCTGTCCTTCTGTCTGTCTGTCTGCCTGCCTGCCTGCCTGCCTGCCTGCCTGCCTGTCTGTCTGTCTACCTACCTACCTACCTACCTACCTACCTACCTACCTACCTACCTATCTATCTATCTCAATCTTCAGCTTGCAGTTGATGTTGAATGCAGTTCTTGAAATTTTGACTTAAGTGCTGTGATGGGAACCCAACACTTAAGCTGAGCATTTGACAAAAAGGAACATTAGGAGAAATTGAAGAGTCTATGAGCCCCTAAGAACTCAGAGGGGTAAACAAAGTTAAACACGTGCAGAACCTCTCAGCTCATTTGTGGTTTTGGAGCTGAAGTAAGGCAGCAGGTGTTAGACAACCAAAACATGCACTGGGATGCAGTTTGCCCTTGAAGTTTTGAGGAGAAAAATAGCAGACAAGGGTAACATGAACAGCATTAAAAGGGACAGCATTTGGTAAGAGCCTGATATATAATCACCTTTTTTCTGCTTATTTATTTTACTCTTTGCTTTCTTTGTACTTCATACTGGACTCAGTGGGGATACAAAAGTCCAACTTTTTAAAAAGTTTTTTAATGCCTTTTCCTTGTATATATTTTTTACTTTACTCTTCTCTGAAGCCCACATATTTTATGACTCTTTCCTGAATTTCAGAAGGGGTTATATCCATGTCTGACATGTTTCTCAGAGTTGGATTTTTGAGAGAGAAGACACAAAATACCTATATCAGCCTTGGAACAAATGCATATTTCTGTGCACAAATCTCTGCTTTGAGTTTTTGTATTATAAAAGGGGTGTTGAGGTTTTGGGTTGAACACACAGATAACGTATTTCAGAGTGATTAACTTTATGGAAGGCATTGTCTTGGGCAGCTATATTTGACTATGCTGCAGCTGTGTTTGCTTTCTCAAAACTGTCACCAGGAGGCCTCCAACTGCAGTTAGTCACTAAGTCCTTGTTAGTAACATCTTTCCTCGGGACTTGCATTATCTAGTGCATCATCTTTCACAACGTTCACGTCTAGAGATCCGTCCTTTTCTTTTATGTTTGTTTAGATGTTGAGAATTTTCTTCCAGCATCTGCTGATGGCTGGTATGTCTTTTTTTAGAATGCTTTTTTTTTTTTTTTTTTTTTTTTTTTTACAGACTTCTGGTAGCTTAGAAACCTCTAATATTTTGGAGACACAAATCTTTTTATTTGATTGGCATTACCATAAATTTAGTTTTCTTCATAAGAACTTAGGGACTTTTTTTCCCCTTAATATAAAAACACCATTGCTCTATGGCCACAGGTGGGTTTTATTTTTAAACTTTGTCTTGTATTGTTTTGGTCATGAGAGATGCTTGCTTTGGTATGGTGCTCTCTAGAGCCTCTTTAGCCCACTGTGGCTAGGTATCTTTTTTCTGATCTGCTCCAGTCTCCTACAGAGTTAAATTCTACTTTGGTTTATGCCAGTTTCTTTCAAGTCTCAATTGCCTTGCCAAAATTTCTCAACAAGAAATTATGAGCAATACGAGCTTTTCAGCTATCACACACTTTTTTTTTGTTTCAGTAATTTTTCCCCCTTACAACTTTATTTAAAAAAAAAGAAATGCATGTACAGATTATTGGAAGCATTTTAGCGTAAATATATACAAATACACACTTTTATTGTGAGACTAATTTGGAACTGGATGACAAGCTAAATATTTTATAGTTTCATAGTACTTGAAATTGACCACGTATTCACCTGTTTTCAGGGAGCATTAAATATAATGGAATCTCATTATAACTGAGCTATTGATGTTTTTTTCTCAGAACATTCATATTGTAAAGTCTCAGGCAAAGAACCATAAAACAATATTGTTCTCCTGTAAACTTTCAGGAAATGCTCAGTCTCCAGCACAACATTATGATGAGTGATATTTTTCATCCTTTCTCTGCATGATAATAGAGAAATATAGTGCAGTTTAGTTTCAACTATGAACTTGTGCTTAGACTTCCCATTCTGGGATGAGATAATGCCAAAGCAGTATCTTATTTGGTATCCTGATAGATACGGTCTGTAAAGCTCAGTTCTCTACTTACTGATTGAGATTGAACTTGCCTAGGATGAAAGAACCATGTAATCAATCGTAAGGCTGATTCTCACCTTGTACCTCTTGCATATTGGAAACCCAGGCATCCGATTGGGATGTGGAAGGGAAGTAGTGTAGCTTTTGCAACCCAAACCTCATTAGCTGTTCTGGCCACAGCACACCAGTCACAGGATTAGTAGCTAGAGAATAGAAAGACCTAAAGTGGGGAATAACAATGATTAAAAAAAAATACAATGTGGCATATGCTGAGCCAGTGAGCATAGTGTGTGAACTATTTGATGTGTCTAGGCCTTACCCAGCTGCTGTTGGATTCTAGTTCTTTTCTCTTTGTGCTTAATAAAGAACTTCCTCCTTCTCCAAGTGTTGTTGATAGGCTCCTTAGAGTCTTCAGAGATCAGAGTAACTGTCAATGTGACCATTGGATCCTGATGCTACAAATCACCTGATTCTTTTAGATTAGTCATGACCATCTTTTCTTCAGAAGCCAAGGCCTTAGAATATGAACCATTGTCTAGGAAATAACCTCCATCATGGGCCAGGGGAGTACTTGGTCTCTACTGTGGAGAAACTCTATCAGCTGTGAAATTGACCTCACAAACATCTCTTGCCTCCTAGAACAGAGCATTTCCTGTGCACAGTGACCCAGATATGGCCTTCTGCTGTCTTCTAACTTTGTTAGGAAGACAGAAGTAGAGCCCTGGTGGGAAACTAGCAGATCTTTAGAAAAGGGGCCAGTTGCACAGATACTAGGTGTTTCTGTGTGAAATAATCAGTTCTGTGTAATTAGCACATTTTATCAGTGTCAAAGAAATATAATTTGCTTTAAAGGTAGATCTTCATTTGGACCAAGATATTTTTAAAAAGCAACTAAAATTAGATTGTTGACAGCCATAGAAGTTGTATGACAGTGACAGAAGTTTGCTGCTGTATTTTATCTGTTTGGTACATAATATTTCAAATGTGGATTCATGTCTGGTTTTCTGTTCACTAAAATAACCATATAGACCCAGAAGAAGTCTAGTATGGACAAAACTCATTCTTTGATATTTCTTTCTGTGTTTCTTTTTATCAGCAAAACTAATTCTCTGATGTCTCTTTGTTTATTTCTGATAACTAATTATTTAAGAGATCGTTCTTATAGATACATTTCCAAATTTATTAATGATCTTATTTTTATTAATTTAGGATACTCTATGGTTTAGCAATTAGGCTAGTGAAATTAAACAACATATTAGTAATGAAGAGAAATGTTGCACAGGTTGAGTAACTGAGGTCAAGCCTGCCTCCTGTACATCTTCCTGAAGCCGGAGGCCTTTTCATTGTCTTTCCCTGGAACTTAAACCTAGAGATTGCTCTTAAGACTTTTGAGTTCTTAGATCTTTTCAAGGCTGAAAACAGGTAGAATTTTCTATAAGCGGTGATGACTATATATATGGATTTTGAATATTAAATAAATATAATTTTTCTTCCTTTTATTGACAATAAATTTTCCCATTTAATATAAACTGATTATAGTTTCTTCTCCCTCTACCCCTCCCACTTCCTCTCCTATCAGATCTGCTCCCATTCTGTCTCTCATTACAAAACAAGCTTCTAAGTAACAATAACAAATAAGGATATAATGAAATATAATAAGAGAAAAAATAACATAAGAATTGGGCAAAACAAACAGAAGGAAAAGAACCTAAAAGAAGGCCCAAGAAATGGACCCACTGATTCACAAATTCAGGAATTTTATAAAACCCTACCAAGAAGTCACACATGTAAGTAAAGGACATGGCGCAGAGCTGCGCCGGCCAGCACCTGCATTCTGCTCCAGTCTTCCCATGTGCTCTGCTCATGTTGACTCACAGGCCTTGTTTCCTTGGTGTCCTGTATCCTGGCTCTTATATTCTTTAGCCTTCTTTTCCGCAGTGTTCCCTGAGTTCTGAGAGGAGGAATTTGATGGAGACATCTCATTTAGGGATGAATGTTCCAAGGTTTCTCCTTCTTGTCACAATATCTGCCTGTGGTTCTCTGTATTTGTTCCCCTCTGCTGCAGGAGGAAGCTTCTTTGAATATTGCTGAGCAAGGCAGTGATCTATGAGTGTAGCAAATGTCATTAGGGGTCATTTTATTGCAACCATTTTTTTTTTAAGAGAAGTAGTATTTAGTTTTACCCTGGGTCTATAGACTATTTAGTTTCAGGTTCTTGGTGACCCAAGCAGCATCAGATATAGGATCTATATCATGTAGTGGATCACTACATTAAATTACATCACATAATGTCTGGTTATGCCCACAAACATTGCCACCATTGTCCTAATATGTCTTGCATATAGGACACCATTGTACATCAGAGGGTTTGTAACCTGGTTGGTGTTTACATTACTCTTTTAGTAGGGTGCAGAGTACCTTCAGATTTCATGTTCAGTGACAAGTCTAGGTATTGATTTCAGCAGTGGGCCCTTGTAGTCAGTTGTGAAGAATAATTTGTAGTCTTGGCGACAGCCTGGGTCATTTTAGGATCCGTTTGGGACCCCTTTGGCCAACAATTCAATTAGATGTAACCCGATTCCAATACTGGAAGCTTCATTTGGTGGCAAGAGCTATCCAGTTGGGGCTTTGTCTCCCCCATTTTGGCAATTTCATTTAGATTCCCTGCATATATGCATATATTTTAAGAAGCTTCTTATACTATTCCAAGATGGGACCTTAGTTTTAGTTGAATCGCCTTGTATTCCCTCTCTTGTTCCTCTTTCCCATCCCCACTTGATCCTCCCCTTTCATCTTCGCTCATCTTTTTTTTAATGGCTGAGTAATACTCTTATTGTGTAAATGTACCACATTTTCTTTATCCATTCTTCTGTTGAAGTCCATCTGGGTTGTTTTGGATTTCTGCCCATTATAAACAGGGCAGCAGTGAACATGCTTGAGTAAGTACGGTAGCACACTGATCTTTGGGTGGATGCCCAAGAGTGGTAGAGCTAGATCTTGAGGTAGATCAGTTCCCAGTTTCCTGAGGAACTGCCACACTGGCATCCACATTTGCAGGCCCCCCACCAAAGGCTAAGCGTTCCCCATGCTCCACAGCATGAGCTGCCCCTTTTAAAACTGATCTTAGCCATTTATCGTACATGTAAGTTGAAATCTAAGTAATTTTTGATTTGCATCTTCCTGGTGACTAAGAATACGGAATATTTCTTCAAGTACTTTTTTGCCACTTGAGATTCCTTTGTTTCAAATACTCTTGTTTAGGTTTGTACCTCATTTTTAAATTGGACCGATAGTTTTCTTAATATCTAGGTTTTGGAATTCTTTTTATATTTTGGATATCATTCTTCTATTAGATGTGTAGTTGGTAAAGATCTTTTGTCATTCTGTAGACTGCTACTTTATCTGGGTGATGGTGTCCTTTGCCATGCAGAAGCTTCTCAGGTCTTGAGGTCTCATTTACTAACTGTTGACCTTAGTGCCTGTGTAACTGTTCTATTCAGAAAGTCTTTTTCTATGCCTCTGAGTTCAATGCTGTTTCCCACTTTCATATCAGATTCAGTGTATCTGGTTTTATGTTGGGGTCTTTGACTCTTTTGGATTTGAGTGCACTGTGATAAGTATGGATCTATTTGGAATCATCTACATGCAGTTATCTAGTTTGACCAGCATAATTTGTTGAAGATGCTGTCTTTATTTTTTCCCCCCAATGTCTATTTCTGGCTTCTTTATCCAAAACTAGGTGTTCATAAGTGTGTGGATTTATGTCTGGGTCTTCAAATTGATTCCATTGATCAATGTATCTGATTTTGTGCCAACATCATGTGTTTTAAATATACTACAGCTCTGCAGTACAACATGGAATTGGGGATGTTAATACTTTCCTTGGTTCTTTTACTATTAGGATTATCTTAGCAATTGTTGAGGTTTTGTTTTTCCATATGAAGCTGAAAATTTTCTTTTCAAGATCTGTGAAGAATCTTGCTGGAATTTTGATGGGGATTGTATTCAATCTATAGATTGCTTTTGGTAAGATGACAATTTTTACTTTATTAACCCTCTCAACTCATAAGCATGGGAGATCTGTCTATCTTCTATACCTTCTTTAATTTCTTTCTTTAAAGTCTTTTAGTTTTTATCATATAAGTCTTTCACTGCTGTGTTAGAGATACCACAAGGTATTTTATATTATTTGAGGTTATTGTGAAAGGTATTGTTTTCCTTATTTTTTTCTCAGTCCATTTGTCTTTTGTAGAAAGAAAGGCTATTGGTTTTTGTAGGTTAATGCTGAAAGTGTGTATCAGCTGTAGAGTTTCTGGTGGAAATTTTAGAATCACTTATGTACAGTATCATATCATCTGTAAATAAAGATACTTTGACTTCTCCCTTTCCAGTTTGCATTCCCTTGTTCTCTTTCAGTTGTCCTATTCTAACCAAGACTTCAAGTGCTGTACTGAGTAACACTGAAAGAATGCACAGCTCGTTCTTTTCAGGATTTTAGTGGACCTGCTTTGAGATTCCCTCCATTTAATTGATATTTTCTATGGGCTTCCTTTAAATACCATCATGTTTCTTTTATCTCTAGTCCTTCCAGGTTTTTTATCATGAAGGAATATTAGGTTTTCTCAAAGTCCTTTTCTGCATATAATGGAGATGATCATGTGTTATTTTTAGTCTTATAGTTTGTTTATGTGGTGGATTATATTTATTAATTTATGTTTGTTGTGCCATCCCTGAATATTCAGGATGAAGTCTAACTGAACACTGTGGATGATATTTTTGATATGTTCTTGGATTCAGTTCGCAAGTATTGAGATTTTTTTGGATCTATGTTCATAAGGGAAATTGGTCTGTAATTCTTTCTTTTTTGGATCTTTAAGTAGATGGAGTATCAGGGTAACTGTGACTGCATAAAATGACTGGGCAATGTCCCTTCTGTTTCTGTTCTTTGAAATAATTTGAGGAGTGTTGACATTATGTCTTCTTTGAAAGTTGAGTAGAATTCTGGGCTAAACGCACATGGCCCTGGGATTTTTGGATTAGTAGACTTTTAATTGCTGCTTCTATTTCATTAGGAGTTACAGGTCTGTTTAAATGACTTATCTGATCTTGATTTAACTTTGGTAAGTGGTATGCTTTTAGGAAATTATGTTTCTTTTAGATTTTCCAATTTGATGGAGTACAGGTTTTTAATGTATGTCTTTATGATTCTTTGGATTTCTTTAGTGTATTTTATGTCTCCCTTTTACTTTCTAGTTTTGTTAATTTAGATTTTCTCCCTTTGCCTTTATTTAATTTGGATGAGTGTTCATCAATCTTACTGATTTTCTCAGAGAAATACTTTGTTTCATTGAGTTTTGTATTTTTGTTGTGCTAATGATTTCAGTCCTGGTCTTGATTTTTTTCTTCTTTCTTTCTTCCTTCCTTTCTTTCTTTCTTTCTTTTCTTTTCTTTTTTCTTTCTTTATTATTATTATTATTTTTTGCCCTCTACCCCTTTTGGGTGTGATTTCCTTCTTTTTGTTTTAGAATGTACAGTATGCTGTTAGGCTACTAGTATGAATTCTTGCTACATTTTTATATTGGCATTTAGTGCTATGAACTTGCCGTCCTTGTATCCCATAAGTTTGGGTGTGTTGTGGATTCAGTTTCACTCAATTTTATGAAGTCTTAAATTTCTATCTTGACGCACCCCTTTAAATTCAGTAGTGAGTTGTTCAGTTTTGGGTTTTCAAGCTTTCTGCGGTTTCTGGTGTTGATGCCCAGCTTTACTCCATGGTGGTCAGATAGGATGCAGGGTATTATTTCAGTTTTCTACTATCTGTTGAGACTTATTTTGAGTCTGAGTATGTAGTTAGTTTTGAAGAAAGTTTTATGAGTTGCAGAGAGGAAGGTATATTCTTTCTTTCGTGTTTGGGTGGAATGTTCTATAAATATCTGTTAGGTCCATTTAGTTTATAACATCAGGTAGTTCCAGCATTTCTATATTTAGTTTTTATCTGGCTGGCCTATCTATTGGCTAGAGTCATATATTGAAATCTCCCACTATCAGTGTGTGGGGATTAGTATGTGATTTAAGCTGTCTCAGTGTTTCTTTTAAGAACTTGGGTGTCCTTTGTTTGGTATACAGGTGTTAAGAATTGCAATGCCCTCTTGGTGGATTTTTTGTTTTCCCTTTGAGTAAGTAGTGTTCTTTCTTATCTTGTCTGATTTATTTTGGTTTGAAGTCTGTTTTGTCAGATATTAAAATGGCTATATCCACTTGCATCATAAGTCCATTTGCTTGCAATATCTCTTTCCATCCTTTTACCCTGAGGTAATGTCTACCCTTGATGTTAAGGTGTGTTTCTTGGTGCAGTAGAAGGATGGATTGATTCTGTATTTGCATCCATTCTGTTGGTGTGTGTCTTTTTAATAGAGAATTGACACCACTGATGTTGAGAGAGATCAGTGTGCAGTTAGTATTGAATCCTGTTTGTGTCTGTGTGTTTCCTCTCTATGATTTTTCTGGTCTGGGATCATTTATTCCTTGTGTTTTCTTGGGTGTGGTTAACCTCCTTAGGTTGGGGTTTTTCTTCTTGTGCCTTCTGTAGGTCTGGATTTATAGATACATATTAATTAAATTTGGTTTTATTATCCAATGTCTTATTTTCCTCATCTATTGTGATGGAATTTTTTTCTGGATGCAGTAGTCTGTGGTTTCTTAGTGTTTGCAGCACATCTGTCCAAGCCCTTCTACTTTTAGAGTCTTCATTGAGAAGTAAGGTTAACTTCTAATAGGTCTGCCTTTATATTTTGGTTGTGTTTCCTTGTGGCTTTAATATTCTTTTTTTTAATATATGTTTACTTTTTGTTTTTGATTATTGTGTGTATTCTGGTCCAGTCTATTTGGTGTTCTACCTCCATTAGGCTAGGGAAATTTTCTTCTGTGGCTTTGTTGAAAATATTTTCTGTGTCTTTCACTTTGGATTTTTTTCTCCCTCCTCCTTCTAGTCTTATTATTCTTAGATTGATTTTTTTTTTCAGTGTCCTAGATTTCCTGGATGTTTTGTGCCAGGATTTCTATATTTAACTAAATACAATTTGTAGTTGTAACTGACACTCTTGTGCTTTTTTATACTTTTCTGTAGATGCCTTTTATTTTATTTAATAGCAAGACAGAGCCTTTTAGTCTATAAGGAAATAGATGTAGGTGTGTCAGTGGAAAAGTGGAATATCAGTGTCAAGATCTATAGGTCTGAGGTACATGCTTACCTGTATGAGATTTAAAAAAACAAACAAATAAACAAACAAAAACCTTAGATGTGGATCCTTTTTCTTTACTTATGATTGTAAAAGAGTTTTTTTCCCCCCTAGGATTTTTTTAGACACCTAAATTTCACTCTGAGATGTACTTCCAACTTCTTAATGTTTGTGTGATTTAGATGAACAGTTGATTGTTGGTGGGTGGGGAACTGTAGCTCTGTTTCATTTGAATTAGAAAAAGCCCTCAAGTATTGTTTGGTTCCTGTAGTCTCCATGAGTTGGCAGTTCTATGCAGTATCTTTTCTAGAGTTAAAACTATTCTTAACCTCTTCAAATAAGCCACAGAACAGTCAGTAGATTAAGTGAAATCTAAACAAGATGGCTTATTGAAACAGCTCATGTATGGGACCTGTTTCATATCAGGTGTCATTACATTAGCTGTTCATCCTCTCTGGAGCATAGCCTTTCCACAAGTGGACAACCATTTAATTGGATCCTGAGTTTCCAAGAAACCATAAGTTTCTATCTTTTCATTATTACTGAGTGTCTATAAGAGTTAATGGCAAAGAGAAGAATTCATGCATGGATTGATCCAAACTACCAATGATTTCATATGAAATATTAGCTTGTAGAACTGCCTTTACACTTGGCAGGAGACAAGCACTATAACCTAAGAGGATGTGATTGGAGTGGAGTTTTCATGCCCCATGTGCTTATTGTATTCTTGCTACTGATGCAAACATTATCTATAATTACATTTTCAAGTGACTGAAAATTGCAGGCTTTGTTGAACAAAAATACAGCCCAAGAATGGAATGTATATCCACTCTGTCCTCATTATAGGGCTTTCAGAAATCAGAATATAAGGCCCAATACCATGGCTCTCAACTGTGTGATACCAACTCCATTCTCTGATGTTTGAACACTTTGTCAAAATGCTGGGTTTCCAATGATGATCGTGTAATTGGAGGGATATGCTATTACTCTTTAGTGCTTCATTTGCTGTATTGTCATCTCAATCACGGGAGCATCTGCTCTCACAGATTTGCTGTTTCTGGGATGTAAAATAAGAAACCACAACTTAGTTTAGCTTCAGGCATGAAGGGCAATAGAGAACATTTGTCGAGGTACAGATACTTTTGCCTTCCTGGGGAAGGTACAGTTGTATTCTTCTGATGTATGTTGTAGTTGTAAACCCCAGACATTGTTATACCACTGATTATAAAATAAAATGCTCCTATAGGGACCCAGTGTGTCATGAGTTCTTCCCTTGTCTTTAGAATCTGACCCTCATACAAGACAAACGTTCTGCCTAGTTTCATACTTCAAGAAACATACTTCAGACATCATTTCTAACTGTGGTGAAATTCTAAACCATTTGGATTTTTAAAAGGAAAGTAAAAAGAAATAGATACAATGTAGCTTATATTTTGTTCATTGTTGTTTATGTTTTTAAAATCCATGAAATACAAAACGTTTTTTTGGCTTAAAGTCGAAAACTTACAGGAAGAAGAAATGATAATGATTTCAGTGTTAATTTGTTTTTAAATACCAATTTTCCAGTCTTTTTGCCATGTCATGGTATTATAATTCACCTTTTAATCTATAGTACAGCCTAGAAATGTTGAAAAATTAAAGAAAAAAATACTGTGATGGCTTTATTTCATAGGATCAGCATAACACAGAAACAAGGTTGTTCCAAAAACTCACAAACTATTTCTGAGTCTTTTATTTTTCTTTCTGACAGTTTGATGAACAAGTTTGATGTCAAACAATGAAATATTGGGTCAGAATTAAATGATTACATGGTTAGGGCAGGTGTATGTATGGTACGTTACATTCAGTAGATTTCCAATATGAAACTTGAGCTATCTTTTTAAACAAAATTATAAGTTACATTAAATGTTATGTTTTGGACTGACCATTTTATAGACTAATATGAAGGTTTTCAAATACATTGTGTATTTTTAACATTTGTAGAACTGAAATAAAATAACCAGGGTTTGGATAAAAGGTTGTCTCTGTAATACAACTTACCTGCAAGAGTTTTCTTTGTTGTTATTCTTTTGAAATGTAAATGTATCATTATAGGTTTGTAAGTAAGCTCTGACAGTAAATATTCTGAGAGACAGGCAGTTTTTATAATTGCCCAATTGTAAGGTGTAAGTGAGGGCCACTCGATGTGTCTATTTCTTAAGGTTCCTCTATGAATTAAAATCCATTGTCTCTCCCCCTCCTCCTCTCCTTTCTTCTCCTGAATTGTTTTTCTTGATAGGTTGTATTTTTGTTTCTAAGGATGTGAGTTCTTGAGATCTTAGATTCTAAGCCAATCAGCAGAACTCATTTTAAGAAATGTAATTAGCCCAGAACTAAAGTATATTAGCCTTTAAAGTTATTTAATTTTCCAGGTTTCTTGTGTGCCTCCATAGTAGAAAACTGTTTGCACTGTGGTCTTGGAAATACAGTACAAGCCAGAAACTACACCGTAAACAAACTGCAGTTTGTTCTGCAGATGGAATAGTTAACGTTCAGTTGGACAGCTGAAGAATGTTCAGGAGCCACAACAGACTTGTTCAGCTGAGGTGTCACTTGTTTTGTTGTCCTGTGGAAACACTTACATATATGTACTGGACTCTATTCTTTTTATATTGCTTTATAATGCTTGCCAATGAACGAACTGTTACATTTATCCCATGTATGAGGTTTCACTCATTCAAAGTCTCATATGGACTGGATGCTTACTGACTTCTAGGTGTTCTAAGAATTTTTAAAATGTTATTAGAGTGCAGGCATTAAACAGGAGAATATTCTGAGTTTTAGCCTGTGACCTACAGAAACACTTGTATCTTCTTCAGAGAAACACTTAGTTTATCAGGAAAGATCTTCAATTTCATTTTGTTTAAACCATGTTCAGGGTTTTCTTGTTGAATCGTCCTAATTTCTTATAGAACTTGATTTTTTTTCCAAAAGAGTAATTTCACACTTTGTCCAAAAATGCCATAATATCTAATACATTGTATGCTAATTTAGAAAAAAGTTAAGTTAAAAAATTTGCACATGTGTTTATGTGGGAGAGAAAGAAGCAATGTAGAGCATGCATGTGATGTCTGCACACATGTGGGAGGACACACAGTATCTATTACTGTCTGTCTTATTCCCTTGCGATGGAACCTCCGACTAAACCTGGATCTAGGCTGGCAGCTAACAAACACCCAAGGTCCTCCTGTTCTCTTAGAGCTGAGGTCACAGGCACATTCATCAACATCAAACATTTTAACATTTGATTCTTGAAATTTTAGCCCCAGCCCTCATCCTTGTGCAGCAAGAACCCTCACCCACAAGCCATTTCCAAGGTTGTGACTGCCACTCTTTAACCTGTAGATCATGTAACATTAATATTACATTGGCATATCAAGACTCTTAAAAATAATCAACATATTACTTGTCACCAAGACCACTGGAAAAATTCAATGTCTCCATGACAGCGTTCATGTGTGTTAGTACTTTTGTGATCTTGGTTCAGTTAGCTTGTGACAGCAGGAAGTCCACATTAATCAAAATTGGGTAAATTGTAGTTCTTCCTATCTGAAAAAGCTGTAAGAGAATGGTGCCCTTCCTACTGGGTCAGATTTGAGTCTGCTGGGACCCACAGGATTAGTCCTGTGAGCAGACAGGTGATTTTTGTCTGGCTCATCATTTGGAAGAGTTCTTTACTTTAATGGTGGCTGAGAACAAGTAGACACAAATGGCTGAGAGTAAGAGGAGAGGTTGGCCACCACTTACTTGGCATTCAGTTCCCTTTCACATTCTTAGCACTGAAGATACAGTGAACACATGGCGTGCTCTGCTAGGGCAATCCCAGTTTGTCACTGTTGTACTAATGCCACGGTTAATAGTGTGCTTCTTCTGCTCTAAAAATTGACCTTGTTTGAATGACAGGCAGTGGGACCCCATCTCAGGTGCACCTCTGTGCCACTAGCTTTTGTAAATATAAAGGTGTGCTGGTTGTCAAAAACAGATCCATGAGGTTAATACAAACCTTTCTACAGAAAGGTTCAGGAAAAGAAAATTTTATCTTCTCTCTAATTAAGCTAGCAAAGATATGACAACCTTTCCTTTATTGTTTCTAATGTGTTAACAGGGCACTTTAAAATATACCATTTTCTTAGGCTATTTTTATTCTTTAACCTAGATCCTTTGTATTGGAAATTTTTGGGAATAGCTTTCTGTCAATGCCCTTCCCCTGACCTGAATCTTTGATGAAGGGCCCTGAACTAAGACATTAAAGGAAACCTTATTGTTCACTTCAGTTAGAGTCACGAAATAACTCTTCCTCATTCTGGAAAGTTGAGATAGGAAGCTAAGATAGTTCTGATGACATCAACTCAAGCATGACCAGAGTCAGAAACCTATCAGATGATCCTGCCTTTGTTTGATCTCACACTGCCCTTCCTGAAACAGCAACAGAAAAGCTCAGTTGAGGCATAATAACCTCAGGCTGCATCGGTTTATTTTTGAATCTTAATCCCTGGGATACTTTTTCACTCTATAATGTCAAGTTATCTTTCTTGTACAGTACTAGAATTTCAGAGGATTTGTGAAATATGTGTGTTTAAAATTGATTTTCTGATTTTTACATTTATACCCAGCTGTTTGTTATTCAGTCCAGCCATCAGCATGAGTCTCAATGGACCGTGTAATGTGCAGCTGTAGCCAGACGTAATGTTTCCTCTCCCTAAATGTTTCTGTTAGAAGCTTAGAGAGGCAGGCTAAAGACTGCTGATAACCATGTTGCCTGCATTAATTTCCCCTCTGGAGCTACACAAATCTGCTTGGCAATTTTATTTCATGACCAACAAGCAGAGCAGTGTTTGTGATCTCTATCCCTGGTAGTAATGTTGACAGAGTATATCAAATCCATCTGCATTGATATGAAAGGTACTTGTACAGCTAATTCAAGCTGCAGGAAGCTGTCTGATCTGCATGCATAAATACACTAGAAGCAAGATTGTACTTTGGAAACATCATCCAAGATTCAAATGAAAGCCTTTGCCTGGATTAAAATAGGCCTATAAACTAGTTCCTTGAACAGAGATTTTTTTTTACAGAAAAATAATTTTTATGATCATTTTTCTTTAACCTCTATAGTCAAATCTTGTTTTTAATTTGCATTTATTATTCAAATCTGTGTTTTCTTTTGTGTTTATATGATGTATCCTTGTTTAGGAGCTACAGCTTCTACTAAATTTAATTACTTCCCTTCGAGGCTTTAAATTGAGGGCAGATTCTATTAATTGTTAATTACTTTCCTCTGTCTTTTACAAAGTAAAGGTGCAGTTACTAATTGAGGGTCTGTGCTGTAGAGTGACAAGTAGCTCCTTCCATCTCAATATTTACCTTTCTGTGGATACATATTTTTATTTCTTTAATCTTTTATTGATACAAAAGTAGGCAGACATTAACAGACACATTGGCCATTATTATGATCTAGCATCCTTACATAGTGTAGATAAATAAGTGGCAATTATGTTTGACTCAGGGTTGCCATCTGGTGGTATGTTGCTGTCCTTTGCCCCGCCTAGGCCATTCTCCAGTGGGAGGATGGTGTCCTGAAAGTATTCCTCCAGTCCCTCACTGGTGCATCACAGCGAGAGGAAGAGAGGAAGCCTTATGAGAAGAGGGCAGGCTCATTCTCTCACATCTTTAGTATATTCAGAGAATTCTTGTCTCCTTAAAATTATTCTCTTGACCTCTAAATGTTTCTTGCTCCTTTTCTGTTTACCCTTCACACCCTCATTGCTCCTGTCTGCGTATGAACATCTTTGGCTCTTAACCCTTTTTCAACCTTCCTTTAGTGAGCTTGTATACACACCGGCATGCTCAGGCTGAAGGGGAATGAGGTACAGATGTTATTTTTTAACATTTGACATTTCTTATCTGCTTGTCTCCCAATGAGTTGTTTTTTAGTCTCAGTAGCTAGGCTTCGAATCAGCCATGGTCAGGTTTGCCTGCTTATTGTTAGACATTTCTGAGTTTCCCAGAGTCACAGTTCAGCAGTTTATTAAAAGCAGTGCAGATTCACCCAAGTTTAACTTACTAAAACTAAAGACATTCATTTATTGACTCAGGATTCTTAAAGTTGAGAAAGTACTTCATGAACTAGTTTGAGTTAGTTTTTCACTGACATTTCATTACTCACCTTAAAACAGGTTTACTGTGATACTTGGCTTTTATATTGTGTTCTGTGTTTACATGGTCCTAAAGGTTTGTTTGTTTGTCTGTCTTCTTCTTTTGGGACCGGGTCTCAAGTCCTTGTTGGTCTGGAACTTTCTATGTAGATAGGCTGGTATTGAACTCAGACCTGCTTGTCTCTGCCTCCCACATGCTGGGATCAAAGGTGTGTGCTATCATGTTTAGTTCGATTTTAATTTTTAAAAACCATAAAAGTGGATATCAGGTTGAATTAAAATATTAAATAAAAACAGTAGAGATTTTTCTCAGTTTTTGGAAACAGGTTGTTTTAAAACATTATTTAACTTTCTCATTTTTCTTAGATTTTGCAAAAATACCCTGCAATCTTTAGGATTCTGAGTAGTAGTTGTGTCGGATCTTCCAGCCGCCATCTGTGGTAGTAATGACAGAAGAGGAGAATGGAGCACAGAAGAGGCTTTCTTCATGCCTCTGTGTAAGCGGCAGTGGGTGCTTCTGGGAGAACCCAGCAGTACCAGCACAAATGGGCATGAGATGTAGACATTATACCATCATTTGAGAGTGATTACCCTTTCCACCACCTGAACCTTCTTTTTTTTAGGAGACTCTCTTTGTAGTCTCTGGGCTACATTCTAAAGAGAGAATTCTAAGAAAGCACACATCTGAGGCGGTTTGCAGTGTAGTACTTTGCTGAGTTGTGCTGATCAAGGTATGTGGTGTATGAAATTGGATGGTCTTTCCAACTGCAGTGCTTATTAAGTTTTCATACAGGATGATTGTCGACTTAGGTGAGGTAGGAAGATAATCCTATTAGAATGTGATTACCTGACAACCAAAACAGTCAACACAGTAACTGCTATGACACTGGGATGGGTATAGGAGTCCTGACAGGTTTTCTATGAGCAGGAAAATGTTATGCGTGACACAGCTATAAAAATGATTTCTTGAGTAAAAAGTAAAATATCCACTTTGCATTGATTTTGTATATATTACACACATAAATTATGTATAAATCATAAAAAATCATGCATAAACTATAAAAGTAGGACACATTGTTTTTTCTTAAGGATTGTGATTTTCAAATGAGCTATGTGGCCTTAATCTAAATATCTCATCTCAAACTATTTTAATGTTTGGTATACTATGTATGGGCTTATACTAGTTAATTTTATTTCTGTTAAAACATTCCTGGTAGCAGTGAATTTACTTAATGGATGGGATTTTAGAGCTTAAAATGGGAAATTTTAAACTAGACATGGTGGCTCATGCTGTGATCATAAAACTTGGAAAACTAAGGTAGGAAGATTTCTTTCTATGAGTTCAGAGCCAACTTGGACTATATATAAAATTCCAAGTGAAGAACAAAAAGAAAGAATCAAGAAAGTTTTATAAAATTTTGGATGCTAGAGGAGGGAAAGGAACTTCTGCAACTAACCATTTACCTGTTCATGATATATCATAATATATGAATATCTATTTATTATATATACATAGTGAGTATGTATATATATTAATATTATAGATCAGCAAGCTAAGTGTTTGTTTGTGTCCCTATTGTCCTGGCTTGTGAATGTACACATAGATGTCCACACTACCCTTTAATGGTATTGGCTTTATAATGGCTACATTAGAGTTGTATAGTCTCTCCCAGTAGTCCTGAGTAGATCCCAGGGTGAAAGTGAGTCTGGGGACCACAGGTCTTGGTACCCTGTATCACATAGAAGAGAAGAAGCCTATCAGGTGATGATTGAAGAGAAGCAGTGAAGCCATACTGCTGGTGCTGAAGTGGACAGATGCTAACAGTGTCTCCTGTATACTAGAATGTGGGAAACAGAGGCCAGATCATCTCAGCAGAGCTCCTGTCAGTACTTCTGGCTATATGCTTCTTCCTTTCCCCTTCTGCTGGTTTCCTGTGTTCAGATTGAGAGCAGGGGCTGCTGTAGTTATAGTGTAGATCAAACATGCCACAAGATTAGCACACCAATTTATCTTTAGATTTGTTTATTTACCTCAGGAGACTTCATAACTTGTTTCATATTTGCCCTGGTACACTTTTTAATTCTCTTTGTAGCATGGATAAGCTTCTAAATTCATATTATTGAAAAATATTATGCTTTTTATAAAATGGCTGAAGCCAGTCAATGGAAGATATATTAAATGTACATTATAATTGATTATTAAGGTAGAAGCTTATCACCATTAAGGCTAATTAAGAGACAATTATCTATTAAATTTTATACTATATACTGGTGGACACTGGAAGAAACAACAGGCTACACAATCAAATAAGTAGATAAATGTCCTAATTCTAAGTGGGTTTGAAATGTAATATATGTCGAAGGTGAGGCTGGCAAGGAGCTTGGCAGTGTTGTCCCTTTCTGTTTTGATACACACACTCACACACACCATGAATGGTCATTGAGAAGAACAAATGTATTGGTACTGTGTTAATATTCTTGAGCTGTAAGATATTGTGTCTCCTTTTCTTTTTTTCTGAAATGGTCTCGCTGCATAGCCCAGGCTGGCTTCTAACTCTTACCAACCTACAGTCTTGTGCTCCACCACACGTGGATAGCTAGATTTTTAATTTTTTTTCATTTTAAATTGAAGACTCCTGTTTTAGAGTTTAGTAAAACTTGGAAAAACAAAATTTTCGGCTATAGGTATGAGGACATAAATTTAAGGCAAGTGTAGGACAAGAGGAAGAAAAGAATTACTTATAGCAATGCAAGGAGAGGAAAGGGACATGGTGATTTTCCTGAATTCTTTGCTGTGGTCCTGAGTGGACTGCCTCTACAGTATGCAGATAATGCATAACAAGCACCGACAAGATGTAGATACAGGGTTTACAGAAACAAAACAGGTTCTCTGTTTATAAACATACTCTTTTATGTGTCCCGTTTGATGATCATTTTAATCTACAGTGACAGTTTCATAGCAGACAAATTGGATCCTATAAAAATAACAATAACATATAAAATGTTTAAAGTCATAATTCCTATGGGATTTATTTATAGAGCAGTAAGACTCAGCCACAGTCCTACGTGGCCGCATTTGTCATTGCAGCTAGGCTTTGTTTGCTTTCAGCCTTTTTCCTTGTAGAATTTTCTGTCATCCAGGGTTATAAGTTGTTTCTGTTTAACTTTGTCTTTCAGAAAGGTTATTTTAGCTCTTTGTCTTCCTTCCACCCATGACATCTTGCTGGGTTTGACTGATGTAACAAAATACCATGATCAGAGGGGCTTAGACAACTTACATTCATTTCTTGTGGTTTGGGATGCAGAGGAATTCAAGACTACGTGCAGTGTGTAGGTTTGGATTTGGTGGAGGTTTTCTTATTGGCCTACAGAGGACCACTTTCTACTCATCCTCATATGACCTTGTTGATTTCTCTTCTGTTGGTGAGAGTGCTAGTTCTCTCAGGGGCTCCATAGTCATAATGTCATCTGATATAATCACCTTCCAAAGTCCCAGTCTCCTAAAGCTATCACATTATGTATCACATGTTATAACTTAAGCATAACAAATTTTAGGGAAATTGTAGATGCACAGTCAGTCAGTCAGTAGCAGACACTGGTAAAATTGACCTAAAAGCAGATCCCAAGAGAGACTGAGGATCTGTAGTCCTCACTGCCTTTGGGTTTAGCACTGTTTTTTAAAATCTGATTAGGAGACAGCTCTCCCACACCCACTAGCTAAAGATGAGTATAGCCAAGTGGTTGAGCACCAGCCTAGCCTTTGTAAGACCTGAAGTCTGACCCCCAGCATTGCATAAAACAAACAGCATATGTGCTAGGTGTGACTGACGTGACGATGTCCACAGATGCATACTTCAGGATTTCTATTTTAGAATCTGGAAAGGAGCACTTAGAAAGCCATTTTGAAAGGTCCCCAAACCTTCTAATGAAATTCAGGCAGAAAAGAATAACAGAAAGTGTAGATGCAGACAGAGTCAAATACACAAGGTTTCATAATTACAGCATGATTTATTTTTTACTTTTCTCTACAGATTTTATATTTCTGTCCCAATTAACGTACATGAAAATTTCTCACCTGAATTTTAAAATAATTTTACAGTAAAGTTAATATACATTCATTCACAAAAAAAAAAAAGAGACCCTATTCTCTGCTTTAACCTACTGACATTCCTGTCAGACTATTTCAGGATATAGCATTGATTCCTTTGAAATGGAATATGTCCTAGAGAGTTGACAATCTGTTTAAGTTGATGTTAATCCGATGACTGTATCTTTTTAAAAATTATGAAAGGACCATTTCTTATGTATTTGGTATTTTCATAGGTGTTGGTTTCTGTAGTTGTCTAGATTTCATAGCATCTACTGTGCAATTTTCTGAGATAAATCTACCAATTGGGATAAATTATGGTTGTTGTGTTAGTCATAGTAGAATCAAGAGAGCCAATGACTTTGGGGGTGAGATTTATGTTTGCATGATAAAAATTTCAGTTGTAAGATGAAAATAAATGTGAAGGTTTCACAGATCAGCAAGAAGCTTGTTTTCCTGTGACAGAGGCAGTTTTATGTTTACACCTATAAGACTTATGTTATTTTCTCGCAATAGGTCCTCTTTGTAAAGGAAAGCTTGTAAAAGCCTATAAGCTGTATTATGTTAGATGGGCTTTAAAGTGAGTGCTGAGAGCTAGTGTTCTGAGTGCTGAGGAGCGGTGCTTGTTAAGCATGTAGATATGTACATACATGAGACCACAGCTGACATACACTGTGGCTGCCTCTCAGACAAGTGATCTGACAGCCCCAGGACTCAACACTCTCATTCATGTTTCTTCTAACAAGGTAAGATTTCAGTCTTGTTTTTTCTCTGGGAAGTTGCCACTATCTTTGTTCTAAAACAAACAAGCAAATGAATAAAAATAAAAACAAGTACAAAACACCAAGTTGCAATTTATAGCCATGATAATCATTCTACTAAAATATACAATTCAGTATGTTTTCAGTATGTTCATAAGGTTGTGCCATAATTACCTGCATTTTCAGAACAATTTTACCACCCTTAAGGGAAACTTCATTCCCTATAATTTTTAACTCCCAGCCCCTTTCCAGCTACTACAGCAGCCTCTCTGTAACATACTTTCTGTGTATTAATTTTTCTGCTTGCCCCTTCTATACATTTCATGTAAATGTAGTCATATAACATGTAGACTTTTGTGCTTGGCTTCTTTTATGTTATAGTAGTTTCTTAAATGTTAATCCATACAGTTTATATTAATTCCTTTTTGTGGTGAATAATTACTCCATCACATGTACAAAATGTTACAATTTATTCATTAGTTGGTAGATGTTTAGGTTGTCTTGGCTGTAAGAAACAATTCTGCTACCAGTATTAGTCCATGTACCAGGGTTTTGTTGGGATCTGTTTTCGGTACTGGGGATAAAACAATAGCATCTCTCAGGAGGCAGATGAAGGTGTAGAAGTTCTTTCTCTGTAGACCACGGGCTGGAACTCAGTCATTCTGATCATACTGCTTCTGCCTCTTACGTTACACCATGCACAGCAGAACATTATAAAGACACTTATTTTAATTAGAGTATTAGCTTATGAATAGAATTTCCAGGTCATGTAGTGATTTCTGAGGAATTGCCAATCTATTTTCAATAAACATTGAAACTTTGGTCATGTGTTTTATCTCACCACTATCTGTGTGAGTTCCAGTTTCCCATGTTCTTTCCATTTGTTACTGTCTGTTCCCGTATCATTCTGTGAACTCATGTCTCCTTATCAAAACCTTTTTTCCCCCGCTATACTACTTCAGGAAAGCTAGGTGAGAACAGAGGAAAGGGAGAATTTAGAAGTATCTGTTTTATTTTCTTATAAAAATAAAGCATTTGGATGGGGCTTTGGAGTCAGCATAGAACACATTCAGACACCTTATTCTCAGCACAGAGATTTTATTACCCTGGAGGGGACAAGTCAGGCCTGCCTCTGGATAGGGCAAAGACAGTGGCTGGAGAGGTGTTAGGAGAAAAAGGGTAGTAGTGTTTGTAAGGATGAGTTGGACAAGTTAGCCAGTGTAGCAAAAAAATGAAATTTGACAGCTGGACCGTGATGTTTTGATAGTTGGACCTTGGTCATCAGCTTCAGAAATGAGTTAGGCATAAGGAAGTGGCCAAATAAGGAACTAGGCTTGGTGAAAATGTAATCTCATGGTTTAGCAAGAGCGAGGGAAACAGGGTGAGCAAGACCTGCTGGTGCTGAGTTCACTATGTGTGGGTTGTTAGAGAGCCCTTCCATGTTGATTTTCTTTTTCTGTGATGATCCCCAGTTTTGTGTACCTAGCCTCCAGAGTTTCTTCTAATGAGCTTCAGTAGCCAACCGTGTATACTGGGCATGTGGATCTTTGCATTTCCCAGACCAAACCCAGTCTTCCCATCCTTTACCTTCTCATTTCCCTAAATGGTGGCCAAGAGCATGGGGGAAATCCTCATATTCTTGACTCCTGTTTCCCATTCTCCATACCTAGTTACTCAGCTACACTGTTTTTGTGCTCAGCGTTTAGCCATTCTTATTCTGATCACTCTGTGTGTGTGTGTGTGTGTGTGGTGTGTGTGTGTTCGTTCATGCACACATGTGGAGCATATATGTGATCAGGGGAACTTGTAGAAGTCGCTTCTCTCCATCCACTGTCTGGGTTCCAGGAGTGGAACTTAGGCCATTAGGCAGGGTAACATGTGTCCTTAACAACTGAGCCATCTCATCATGCACCTCATCATTCTTAAAAATGTACTCCCTTGTTGCTTTACCAGACATTGTTCTAACTTCTATATCAATGACTAGCAGCTAGTCATTTTTGTCATTATTGCTGTAAATCTCTTTTGAGACATTTTGACTATTTGATAGCACATGCTTATTTGTTTATTTTCCAGCTTGTTTACTGAGTGTATACTTCAAGACAATAGAAGATTTTTCTCTTTGGTTTGCTGCTGTCTGTGCATAGTGTGGAATACTATTTAGTTTATAATAGGTGGTCAGCAATTATTATTATATAGGTATTTCATTTCTTCTTCCTTGAATCACTTGTAACATTTGCACTGCCAGTCTACATTGGGTGAGCCCTTAATTTTTCATACATTTTAGAAAGGTGTTCATATTATTTTGGTACTGTCTTCCTGTAACTTCATTTCTTTATATACAAATTTGCAGTAGTACTAGGCTTTGATATCTCATTTAGAAGATGTTTTCCTTTTAAGTACTAAGGATTATGATGATAATATAATTTTTATAACTCAATCTAATTTTAATATAATAGTGTGAACCCTATTAGCTAAGTGCGTGGTAATAACCTTCTATTATAGCACTCTAGGATATAATACTATAATATAATAATTTCTTATTGCTGTGGTTCCACTTATAAGGATCTCAGTTATATATACATTGAACTTTCATAGTTTAAGAATAAATATTCAGAATAAGGATTTGCCATTGAGAAGCTTATCTAAAATGTAGAATAATATTATCTAAAGGGATTTTGACAAAAACATGTGTATATTTAAATTGCATATTTTCATGTTAATAATTTGTTTTTGAACCACGTTACATGTTTTCACCTAAAATTCCAGTTGAAGTAAGATTAAAATTGCCTTTGCAGATAATGGTCTAGTCATTAAATAATTAAGTAAGACATGAGATAGTGACTGAAACTTGGGCCATATAGTCATTTGTAGGAAGGCTTGAGTTTTAACTTTGTATTTTAATATGCTGTGTAACAGTGAGGACTATAATCTTGCTTATTTTTCTTCTGTAATGTAAAATGAATAACCAATAAGACCATGAAAAACAAATAAGCACAGGAAAATGAACAATAATACTTACTGCAGGTATTACTACTGTTTATGCTTTTTAAATATTTGTATTCCTTGGCAAAGTGATGCTGGAAAGATTATCTGGTAAGGAGAGTAAGAGCTTCATGTGGAACAATAAAATGCAAATATATCACTTTTGCTTTGCTCCTAGAACCTGATAATGAAGAGAGAACTGGAGCTACCCTTCAACCTAACATAGCAAGTTTAGAGTAGGTGCCCTCGAGGAGCATTCCTGTTTATCGTTTATCTAAAGCCACAGAATTGGTGGTTTTGTAGCACTTTGTCTGAGACTCACTGGACCATGTATTCATTTTTGAGTCTATATTCTTCTTTTTGTGTATGCTTCCAGCAGTAGAAGTGAGAGCAGCAACCCATCGTAGAGTTGAGCCTTCAGTGCCATTATCATACCCTGTGCTCTGTGTAGTCATCAGCTCTGCTGCTGTTTCATGTTTCCACAGGTCCCCAAAGATGCTAGAGGCCAGTGCATCTGCAGTTACTTCAGAGCTTTTGTCTGTTTTTTTTTTTTTCTTCAAAAACCAAACAAGCAAACAAAAAACCAGACCCCAAGTTCATCCCCAGGCTGCAGCTTCTGTAAGGGTAGGGCTGAGAGTTTGCATTTCTAACAAGTTCTGAGGAGGTTCTGGTTTGGGTGCTTTGGTCAATAAATCACACCCTCCAACCACTGCTGTATGTAATTTGAGTCTTCCCAGAGTGCTTGGCCCAGAGTTGGGCACACAGTATGCACTCAGTAAGTGCTAGTTGGCTCACTGCATCTAATGATACTGGAATGAAATATAAAGGGAAGATAGAGTATATTAAGGTTCTCATTAGGCGCACTGCCTGACTCTCATTAAGACTGTCCTGATTTCTTTTCTGTCCTGGGCATGAGGGCTCAATGCTAATTTTCATGGCTCCTGTAGTCCCTGAAGGACCATCACTGTCATCTAAGCTGAGGCTCTCTTTACCCTTTCTTTTCATGACTCATTTTAGGCAAATCACTAATAATGTCCAATAGAGCCCTTAGGATTAATATGTGAACGAGAATTCGTGTACGTTGCAAATAATTTTGGTGTAAAAAAAAAAATTGAAGCTTGACTGTAGCTGCCTCCACTAAGCTAACATTTGACTGAGTTACTGGAGGGAAGATGTATAAATAGAAAAGAGAAGAAAAGAAATAAATTAGACTTGCAGAGGAAAAAATGGTTGGAATTGCTAAATTCATTGTTTATTTGTCTCACGATTTTCTGAGTGTAAGCATGTGGATATTTCCTCACCAGAAAAGAATTTTTGAAAGATTATTTGCCATATCATTTATATTCCTCCTATCAAAGCATTTTAGAGAGAAAGAGTATTTTTCCGTCATTAAAACAGGAAACAACAAAACCAAACAAAACATAAAAGAGCCCCAAACCCTCCTTTATAAGTTTTGTAAACTTTGACTCTCACAGACCCTTCACTACACCACAAGAAGAATACTGTACACAGGTTTTAAATGTCTTTTCCACTGAATTTCTGAATGCAATTTTCACTCTGCCCACAGCCAACATGTGAATTCAGTTTTCAGAGTACTGTTTTCCTTAGCGTTCCTGGGACATTAAGAGGATGTTTTGTGGATGAATAGGACTTCAGAGGAAATAAAACTTAGTAAAACAAGTTTAAACAAAATTAAGCAGGTGTCTTTAATTTGGGACTTCAGAATGTTTGATGATTGTTATAAATTGTGGTATGGAGAGAGAGGTATATTTTCAGACTTTGTGTAATCATGAATACCTCTGGTCCTGACACTGAGCTGAAGAGACATTGGGAAGTACAGTGTACAGCAAACCATACTCCGTTCCTCAAGAAGACTCAGGTGTGGAGAGTTGGAAGGCTTCATGCCAGTAGGAGGTCCACAGTTTGGTTTTAATCCAGGTGGAAGAGAAGTGGTGGTAGGAGTCTTTGGACAGATGTAAGATAGTAAAAAGTATCCATTCGGTGATTCTCTTATTAGTGAGACCTCAGGGCCTTTCTGGAATGTTGAGTTCTATCTAAAGTTTTACTGAGATATGGACTTCTTCATTCTCTATTGCTTTTATTTGTACAAAATTTCATTGTCTAATTCATCTAATCTGATAGTATTTCCAGATAGATGTTCTAGAATGAAATGTTGCAGGAAAATCTTATATTTGACCCCTTATATCTGTCAAATTTCAAAATTATGGAAAATTCAACTATCAATTTAAGGTTCAACCATTTACATCCTAACAAGCTCATGAGTCCTCTGCCAAAATGGAGGAGGTGTTCTTTGCCAACTCATAATCTCTCCAGGCTCATTGTCTGCCCCCCCATCCCTCCCCAAGGCTGTGTTCTAGTTAGCAGTACACTGCCTGTAATGTTGCTGTTTCTGCTTGCTAGGAAATGTCTGGGAGCTGCAGTCTGAGCTGTGGAGGCTATTAATCTCTATGAGAGTGTCAAGATGTGAGTGCAGTTTTAAAGCTGCAGGTGATTAGCGTTCCTGACAATAGAAACATTCACATTTTTTCTTTTCTTTGCATTTAGGCTCTTGCATCTCGAAACAAAAGGTGCAGTGAAGAGAACTTGCATTTTAGCTGTTTTAGTAGTGCACTGACGAAAGGGATGGAAACCTGAGAGTATGGCTTTCCCAGGTTTTCAGTGAGTTGAACTTTTAATCCCTGAGTGGTTATTAAGGATAGTAATTATTCATTGCCCTCAGTCTATCTCCTGCCCCTCACATAAGGACAGTCAGCATCTGGAAACACATCAGCCTCACTTGACAGCAGTATCATACATGTTAAGATGCACTGAGCTGTGAAAATATGCCCATAAAGCATATAAGGTAGACTTTAAGAATACAGGCTTTCTGTTTTCTCTTCTTAAGGAGTAATCCAAACTTCTAACTTGATGTATTACAGAGTACTGTCATTTTCTGTTTCAGCCAATCTGGTTCGTATTCACTGACTGTAATTATGAGTGTAGGTGTGTGAATTAGTTGGCTTAAAAACTCCAAATTGTGCACACTTATAAATGTGTTGCATGTAAATGTTTCAGGTATAGAAAGCCTAATTTAAATGAATGACAGGAAGCACAAACATCATTGCAATTGTGAAGAAAACAGAAATTAGATATGTTACAACCTTGTTTGTGTTCTGCATGCTGCCTTCATTTGTCAGAAGCCAAGAAAACTACAAAATACTAGAGAATTGAATGAGGTCTTGGGTGTAACCTATTAGCTTGAAACATTGGCAAGAAGGAAATCACTTGTTTTCTCTGTGTTATTATGTAACTGTGAACAAACTGTTTTGTTTTGTCCTGTTTTTTTAAGCCTTTACTGTTCCCTTGGTGACATGTAAATGAAATGAACCTTCAGTCTTCCAAATGTTGATTCTGCTGCACCCTGTGTGTGCCTCAGTTTGACTCTCCCTTGCCTCCAAATTGCACCTCTGTGTTGGAGTGAAGATAGGGTCTAAACTGAGAGCCAGGGCAGTTTGATTTGCAGTTAATATTTTACATATTTAGAAGATTACAGTGTGTTCAGATGTGCAGAAGTCTGCCATCATTTTACCATGTTCTAATGTCAACAGGCTTTTACTAGCCCAGATTCCTTGTTTGTGTCTAATCATTTTATCGTGAACGTAGATGGGAGAGATGCTAAAGACAGCTTGTGAAAACAATATGAACTCTGACCTCTGATATTTTTTCTAGTCTGAATCTTTATATAAGATGTCTTTTTTGATACCAGTGTTCTTTCTCCCTTTGCCTCTCAATGTGTTTCTCCTTGTACTTCTGTTTCTCTGACTTACTTGTTTTTCTTTAAAAATGACTTATAATTTAAAAATGACTTATATTTGTATTTTTCATTTTCTGCACTACCTGATTTTTCCTGTAATACTATGCATATCAGCTCATAGAGTTTGAAATAGAAAAGGCTGTAGAAAGACTGTTAAAATTCCTTACCAGCTTGAAAAGGTAATAGAGAGACTGTTAAAATGTCTTATGAGCTTTCTTTAGGCAGTCATTTTTAAAGTAGGATAGTTATGCATTGTATGCAGAAGCCAGTGCTAAGTGTAATAAAACTTATATAATGTATCATTACACTAAAGAGGGTGATAGAACATTACCAGTATGGAGAACTAGTAATATCTTCATAGATTTCCATTGTGTGTGTCCTTTCTCAGAGGTGTCAGGAATACATGCTGGTTACACATAGAACTTGTGGCCCATCAAATGGTGAAAGACAAGCAGAGACAGGCAGTGTTTGAATGGTCTTATCTGGATTTCTGGCTCAGCTGGACTGCTACAGCTTTCTTACTCCCTCTAGGTTTCTTGACAAACTGGCCTCCTGCTAAGGGGAGGAACCTAAAGGCAATGGGAAGAATTAATGAGCCACTGAAAATGTGGCTGAGAACAGAATGTTGCTTGTGTCCAGAACTCTTTGTCCCTAAAGTTTTCAGAGAAACCCAGTGTAAAGACTTTAAAAACACCATGCTTCTGTTGAGCTCTTTAGAATGGCAACAGAAAATGGAGCATTTAAAAGTCATTAAACCACATTGCTTGAGCATTATGTTGAGCTTGGGTTTTAGAAACTTCTGGGACATGCATGAGATGCTTGTTGCTACTACAAGACAGAAATTGGGGCAAGTAGAAAACATTTCTTATAATATGGCTTTCCTTGAGCTTAGTTTGTTTTAATTTGGTTCTTCTGGAATGTATCAACTACTGTTGGCAATGAAGGCTTCTCACTGGTTCACAGTTATACCTAACTAGGTAGGTAGGTAGGTAGGTAAGTATCTAGCATATTCGTCCTTAAACCTGCTTGAACAGTTTCTTTTCTATAGAGCTTGTTTCAGCTCTCAGCAGGTGTTTCTTCCCCATCAGTGCATCGCTGCTCTTACCATCTGGATTGGGATGTGCATGTGTTTTGTTCAGTCCATCCCTTTCTACCCCAGTAGCTACCTCAGTTAGCTCGCAGCCTGCCCTGTGGAGCCATGTCCATCCTCACAGTATTGCACGGACACTACAATAGTCTTCCTTGCCATGTCTCTTCTGTACTTTTCTCTCACCACAGCAATGAGCCTTTCTCTCATTGCCTGCCTCTTTGGTTTTGTTTTTCTACATAAAGCTACCATTTAGGTTGTGGGAGAGATCAGCAAAAACCTAAGTCCTGAGAGAAATTCACCTGTTTTTAAGACTTGCCCTATGTTTATTAGCCTGATTAAGATGCATGGGAGCATGGCTGAACAGACCTGTGACTGAGCATTGCCTCTGTAAAGCATGATTCCAGTAACCCTTCAGTCTGGAAGGGGGATGGATTCTGAGCTAAAGATCTGTAGTCTTTGGTTTTCTAAAAATAATAGATATCCTTGAAAATAATTTGCCTTTTAGAGGCTTGTTAAACAGGACATTTACACACAACTGTGCAATGATATGACATACCTTGATAACATCATTTGTATATTTCACATGAAGTACTTTCTTTACATTTGAATATTGTATAGTTGAACTGTAACTATTTATCTTTGTGTTTCTACTCACTGTAATTTATGTAAGACATTTATTTCTTATAGGATCCTTAGCTTTTAGTTTTGCTTCTCATTATGAGCTACCTTAAAAAATATAATAACCTAACTAGTGTATGTGAAAATGAACATGATGTCTCAATTTAACCTATTTAGCGGATATTTTATTTTATTAATTTATCTTAGTTTTCATAATACTATTACAATATATTAAACAAGTATTATTACTAGGTTTGTACTTACTGCATTTAAAACTAACTTATGAATACTTGTGTGTTTTATTACCAAAGATTTATTTAAGTGTAGGTGGAGCCAGCTGAGAAGGGATGAAAGATCTTTGGTTTGTGTGCACTGTGTATATATATGTACATGTATGTATTTGTTAGGCCTGTCCTTATAATTAGGGGAAGTCTGAGAGGAGTTAGCAAGTAAAGACATTTTTGTATGAAGTAGAACATTTAGTTTTCGTGCTTTAGTTTTTATTATTATTTTATTATTCACCTTTGCTTGATCTAGTCACCTGAGGTTGTAGTTTTTTTTTCTTCTTATGAAACTCTAGGTTGCTTGATCTCAGAATCATCAGAGTGGACAATCTCAAGCATATTTCTTTACATGATCATTGTGGGACTTTAGGTAGCAGCCTTTGGGAGCCCAGATGGATTTTTACCCTGTTGAGAATTAACCAGTACAGTATGTGAAAGTGAACTATTTTTTAGTAGTTTTAGTCAGGTTGGCACTTATGGATTTTGGTGAATGTTTCTAGTAGTAACCATGTAAGAGTTGTACAGTAAGATTTGTTTATATTTGGTTTGATTCAAACGTGGCTCTCAGATAGCTGGTCCTGATGTTACAGTGGGATTTACAGTAGGAGACTGTAATCTGGGAGGACGAAGGCAGTGGATTTGGGGTCTAGAACCAGTATGTTGTGTGGTAGAGAGTGCCTGGCTTCAACATCTGCCGGCTTTCCTTATAGTATTTGTAGCTGCTGTGTACTAATATCTGAGGATTGTCAGAGACCTGAAAGTGAAATTTCATGTTATGCTGTTTAATTTATCTCTTTGATTAGAACCTTTAGAAAGGTTTCTGATTTATTTTTATTCTCTTTATTTTTCAAATCTTCCTCTCTCTTAGAAAATCAAAGTTATAACAAAAATGCATCAGCAGCTTTAAATTATAAATCATAAACATTGTAATTTTGTGATGTTTTCTCTATTCTTCCTCTTCCTAGACACTTTCACAACAAAATGTCACATAGCATTCTTTCATTGCTTGGGTTCACTGTTAATTCATTTTTTCTGAAATAGACCATCTCTTCAGTTAAGTAAATGGAATGTTCTGATTTTTTTTTTTTTTTTTACATTTTTTTAGCGTAAAATCTTACTTCAGGCTGCTCTTGTTCCTTTCTGTAATCTGAGAAGCAGAACTAAGAAAATGAATGCCCTCAAATGCAGTCAGCACCATTCCAACTGTGCTGATTAGGAGACGTAACTCTCTATCTTTTTTCTTTTTAAGGTACCCAGGGTTAAGCTAACAGAACTTTACTTTGTATATCAACAGATTGTGTCTTTGTTATATAAAACATGAATTTTAATGAACTAAACCACTCTTTGAACATTTGTAGATATTTGATTCTTCTCTGCTGGCTCATCTTGAGCATACATTTGACAGTTCTGTTTATAGGTTTTATTAATGTTATTACAAATACAAGATTTGCATTATTTTAAAAATAAATAAAAAATAACCTGATGTAGTAAGACACATTGCCTGTAATCTAAGCACTTGGGAGGCTAAAGCAGGAGGAACGAGACTTCAGGGTCAGCTTGGGCTACATAGCAAGTTCCAGGCTAGCCATGGGGACATCCTGAAACTCAATCTCAAAAAGCAGGGGTAGAAAGTGAAGATGTGCAGGAAAAAAAAGAAAAGAAAGTCTATTTTGATATTACCAAATATAATCACATATAGTTTTGATATATAATTGCTAATATCTTTAGATAGCAACAAGTTCCCAAGGTTTTCAAATTGTGAGGAGTGAATTAATCCAGTTAATCGGGAGCCTGGCATATAGGAAATACAAGTAAGTCCCCCTGATTCTGTGTTAAAACTTGTACATATTTGTAGAGCTGTCATAGCATACACAGCAGATATCTTTTATTCGCCCTGCCTCTCCTTCAATAAAGCTTTGATTTTTATCTCTTACCTGCCATCATGTGATGGTGTCATTAGGAAGAATGTGTGTAGTGCTCAGGGCAGTGCTTCCTGGACTCAGAGGGACTGTATAAAAACGCTTAGATGTTTTGTTGAAGCAGGCTCTCACTGTGCAACTTAGGTCCACTTCCAACTTTTAGTCCCCCTGCCTCAACCTCCCAAAAATTTAGATTATAAGTTTATTAACTATCATGTTGAATCTAGATTTTTAACAGTGAAAGACTATTGAAACTAGCTATTAGTCATTTACTTTACATTTAAAAAAAAGAAATATATGATAAATGTACATTAAGATTGTCTTTTAGCCCCTGGGGGCTCCCAGAGACTGAACCACCAATCAAAGAGCAAGCATAGTTTGGACCTAGTGCATCCCTCCCCCACACATATGCAGCAGATGTGCAGCTTGGCCTTCATGCAGAGGCCCCAACAACTGGAGTAGGGACTGTCCCTAACTCTGTTGCCTGCCTGTGGATCCTATTTCTTTAACTGGGATACCTTTTCTGGCCATAGTGGGAGAGGATATGCCTAGTCCTGCAGTGACTTTATCTCCCACGAGGAACCTCCCCATTATCAGGGGAGAAGGAGGAGGTGGGGAAGAGGCTGTGTGAGGGGAGGAAACTGGAAGGAGGGAAGGGCTTCAGTCAGGATGTAAAGTGAATAAACAGATTAGTGAGAAAAAAAAGATTGTCCTTTAGGGGCTAAAGAGATGACTCAGATGTTAAGAACACTGATGTTCTTCCAGAGGACTTGGGCCCAAATCTCAGCACTCACATGACCTCTCACAACTGTCTGTAATTCCCAGATCTTACATCCTCACACAGCTGTATCTTCATGCAAAACACTAGTGCATATAAAATAAAGATTCTTTAAAAACTTGCGTTTTAAATAATTTCAGGATATGATCACTTATCAGTAAGTTGATGCCAGCCTAGGCTATTCGAGGTCTTGCATTAAAACAGACACTCATGTCCTTGTTGGTCCTGTTTTATAGTTGCTTAGAGTACTATTTAACCATCAAGTGACCCACAGAGAGCAAATGAAGGACAAACAAGAGGGTGAGACTGTTCTTAGCTAGTGTGGTCTGTGATATATGTCTGCGAACTATTGCTGGTTATAAATTTGATTACATTATGAATGTTACCACAATGGTCACAATGTATGTAGCCCATCTGTTTATATATTTGTGCCAATTTCTGTTGAACAGAAAACAGAAAAAAGATGTTTTCATATTTTATATTTTTTCTCCTTTTCTATTTCCTTTTCTATTTTATTATTCAGTATGAATTACAACTGAAGAACATCCACACAAAATTAGTAGATGGGTTTTCCATTTGTAGGATGTCTTTAAAAGCCCAAATTAATGCCCATCAATTTTGTATTATGGTATTATCATAATTAGATTTTATACACCAGATTTCTTTTTCCGAATTTTCTGAATTGAAATAAAAGAGAGAAATAGGATGTATTGGTTTGATGAGAAACAATGTTATAGACATAGTTCTTATATTAACTGACAACCCAAGCTAAAAGAAGTGCATTTTGTTTATTTTTGGTTTTGGTTTTGACATCCATGTGCCCTCCTACTTCATGAGCTTGTGATTGGGTAGGCAGAATTGATGTGCTTGACTTGAATGCCTTTTGAGATCTATCCTAAGCCTGTGGAATGAAATCTGAAGAAGTAAACAATTTTACTTTGCTGGCCCAGAGTTTGTGCATCTAGAAGATACGGCAGAGTTAGACTGGGTACAGATGCTCTAGTCCCCAGGCTACGAGCTCTTGTGTGTGCAGCGTGCATGGTTAGCTTCCTTCCCCTCTCCCCATCTGTACTGTGCTAATCTGCTAAAGGTTCCTCTTCAGTCCCTACTGCTGTATTATTTAAGTGCCATCTACAGTACTCACTACAGCAGTGCCCAGATCTGCTTTTGTTTTGGAAAAAATAAAGCTTTAAAAGTAGCCTGGGGAAGAGTAGTGATTTTGTGACAGCGGTCTAAATCGAGGACATGCATTTAGAGTTTTTATTTGTTTTAGGTAGAATTAATTGACTTGAGCATGTTTGTCAATTGAAAATGGAGAATCTATTTTTTCTTTTCTGGAGACTCAGGATTTTCATTCTTTGTATTGGTGTGTGTTTATCATGAACTTACATCCCATTGTCTATAAAAGACTTTAGTGTGCATTTAGGACCTACAAATAATTTGTTCTGCATGTCCATTATACTCCTTTACATTCTGTGGTATTTATAGGGTTATTCCATAAATGAAATATTCCCGTGCAAAATGAATACTACATAATTTGGTAGATAACATCTACCTTTTAAAAATTGCATAGCTGGGAATTTGTAGTGAACAGCATGTTCTAAACTATAGTTTATAGTCTGTCAGTTAGCAATGGTTTTTATACCCACCTTTCCCACATTGACAGATAAGGAGAAGTAAATCACAGATTCAGTTAAAAGTATAAGTCCTACAGAATACACAGTAATTCAGAAGTTGGAAGAGAAATGGGTGTGTGTTGTTGATTCTTTAAGGAAACTTTAGGTGATAAGGAGGGTTTTGAACTTTATACTGAGAGAATTGAGATGAGAAAGAGCAGAACTGAAATGTGTACAAAGAATGCTTGGTCACTTCTTGGTTAGAAGCCTCATGAAACATTTTAGAGCATTTGAGGCAGAAGGGATTAACTTTTGTTAGCACAGTAGACCACTAATTTTAAGAGGTAAAGAGGACGCTAAGTTCAAGTGCTAGAAGCAAACCATTTTAAACGATTGTTGCATTCCAATCAATATGAGTGGCATAAACATTGGAAGTAACTCATGAATATAAACCAAAACAGAATTTAAAAAGCAGTGAAGTTTTATGCAGTGAAAGGCAAAGGCCTTCAAGAGGAATACGAGTTCTTATCCTCAAGTTTCTGGGAGTCAGTGAGAACTAGTGGACCAAGGAGTCTAGTCACCTGCTCACCAATGGATTTCAAATCGTTTGGGCATCAAAGGAGGCAATACTGGCTGCTTCGTCATTGGCAGTGCCTGCAGGACATGGCACCATCTGTGTATAGATGATCACCTGCTTGATGAAAATCTCAATCTTGAGAGTAGAAGACACGGTCCCTGGAAGAAGAAGGGATCCACAACTCATGGTTTGGTGCCTCCATAGCTAATGAACTAATATGGGTCAGGGGAGATGTGACCAGGTGTAAGAGCAGCATCTGAGCCTCTGGGAAGTTTGTGGTTTTGTAGTTTAGGGAGTGAGAGTCGGTGTGTGTATGGAAGCCAGTGAGACCACAGATATCTAAACCTAATATCCTCACCCCTTCCTTGCTGCGGTGTATGACCTTTGCCAGAGGAAACAGTTATATCATGAATACAGTCAGGTAATCAGTCACCTTGGGACAATCTTAATTTGTCAAGAGTTAATCTGTATAAAGAAGGGAAAAAGGGAAACAAGTTAATGGCATTATAAACAACTCCTCAGCTTGGCATTCTCACAGAGAAGACCCAGATCCTGCCCTGTAGGGGAGGGTGTCATTTAAATGAGTACTAACCCAAAGAGAACACATGGCCACTATGGGTGCAAATGCTGATTATATTGCAAAGCGGTTGTCATAGTAGTCACTTCTTTATTCTGATAAAAGACTTGAAAGTAGGCTTTAAGTATGAGGAGGCAATATATGATGGTGATTGTCAAATTACGACTCAGGATGAATAGGACTCACAAAATATTTTTAACAGTTTTTCTCTCCAAACCCCAGAATCGTTCCTTTAACTCCTGTCAGCAGGAAAATACATGCAAATTTAAGATGCTGCACCCAACAAGATTCTAACATTTACTAGCAATTTGCCACCAGGTATGATTATACTCAGCAATAGAAACTAGTCTTCAGTGTTAGGAAGATTTGTTAGCTACATTTTGTTGTTGTATTTTCTCCTTCTTTATCCTGCCTAGGTTTTTACATTGCCTAAAAAGAAATAAGGGGATAAACACATTGAAAATACTTTCCCCAGCCAATTGGGAATATGTAATCTGAAGGAAAAAAAGTATGAGGAACTCAAGTGTTTAAACCTTCTCTTCTGGAGCCATTGATGATTTTGGTGTATTTCAGTTGGGTTTGATGTTTAAATGTGATTGATATAAAAACCTATACTCTATATTTATAGATAAAATAGCAGACCAGTTTACCTGAGTTCAGTCATGACATTATATTTTAAGTGCTTTTCTGTCTACAAATTGTCTTCCTATAGGCATAATATATTTAGCTGTGCCTGCCTATGGCATGCCTTCTTGATTAAAATAAAAAGATTCATTTAAAAGAGTTCCACTGTTCTCCCCATTTCACACCAGTTAGCTTTCCTTGGATGTCCTGTATTAAAGTATAAGTTTGATGTTTTTCACTGACACTTTGGGGATGGCATTGTACCCTTTCCTCTGGATGTGAGACAAACTGCAGAAAAGCTTCAAGCTCTGTCCATGCTCTCTGCTAACAGAGTTGTTGCTCAGACACGGGTGTTCCTGGTCCCATTCCAGCACGTTCTCTATCCTCTCCCTCGGCTCTGTCCCTGGGTGACGCTGTTTCAGTGGGTCAGCTACCATGTGTATTCTGTTCCTTAATCCCTGACTTTTCCACTTGATGTGAATGAAATCGAATGTTTGTTTTGGAATGGAGAGAGAATGCTTCAGTGCATTTATCTTTACAGTGTACCCAATAACTCAGTTAGCCTCACAGGAATGATGGGATGTTTTAGACGTTTGGTGAGCTGGAAGCAAACTTTTCAGAGAATTTACTAAACAAGTAAAAAAAGAAAAAAAAAGGGGGCTCTTTTCTCATACTGAACATATTTTGCTTGTCTCACAGTCCTTCCTAAAGAAAAGCCTGCTTGAAGCAGCAATTAGGAAAGATGGTGAAAACATATCCCATGTTAATGTCTCCATCCCACAAGAGGCTTTTAAACCTCTGGAGTTGAAAGGAGTCCTCCAGCTGCAGTAAGCTCATGGCTGCACACTCTGCAGCGAGTGTGCCCTGGAGGGGGGAGATGGAGCATACAGGACTTCTGGTCCCTCAGCAGCAGGCTTAGCCTCCCGCTCCTTAGAGAAGAGTGCTTTCATTTCTGGAATCTTCTTAGCAAGTTTTCTTGACTCTCCGAAGTCTCACACATAAGTTCCTATCTTCTGACCACGAGGTGGGAAGATAAAATGTAAATTCCTAAAGTTTATCAGATTTCAACCTAAAGATGCTGTCTGTCACAGCGTCGATACTTAAGGGTGGTGAGTTGGCCCCTTGTTTTCTTTCTTCCATTCATTTAAATTCTTCTATTCCATTAAAGTTTCTGAAATGCTGGTCTTTTAATTTAGGGGACCAGACCTCAAAAAAGAAAGTGAAGAAGGCCTTAACTGGTGTTGTGAACCAGCTTCTAAGTGCAAGAGAACACAGGCCTTTGAAGGCAAAGCTCAGTTTGTCTCACCTTGTCAACATAACTCTGTCCCTGGAAAGACGGAAGAATTTGATTTTGTTCTGCTGTCTGAGATAACATGCATATGCTTTGCATTTTCATTCACCCATAGATACTAAATAAACATCACTCAAACACCTGCTACCATAGGGCAGCTGTGGGTGCTGCTTTGCCAGCACAAAAAGCTATTTGTGCTTCCAAAAGACTGAGGTAGCCATAGGCTAGATTCGACCACTATAATAAGGCTGATTATAGAAAAACTCTACTTTGGTTATGAATGTACTTTCTATGATGCAGTTCCCTAGTGTTTCTGATGTTCTTTCTATTATGGCCTTTCAGTGCTGTAGCTTTAATTCTCGGAGGCATCTCTTAGCAGTTCAAGGTCAGCCTTCTCTGATGCTCTTTTGAGGAGGAGGGCTTAGAAATATACATGCTACATATAAAGAGGCAGAAACTTGTTAAATATTTGCTTCTTATTTGAAATCTGTGACGTGTTTAGAAATCATTCCATGAGAAACACTGATTTGAACTGGTTAAACAGCTACTGCAGTACTTGGGATTTTCCTATTACAACATAAGCATAGAGACATTAAAAGTGATTGTTGAAGCTGTAGGATTTTAATTATCTGTTTTTACTTCAAACACCTCTCCCTGTTAGACATTGTGTGCATCATTTTTTAAGAGTAATTTTGGACCACAAATTTTACATGAAAGCATCATGTAAATAATTTTACTACTTCATTTGATAATAAGACATAATTAAAAAATGCTTTCATATTTTTAAGTTCGAATCTCAGACTCTTCTGAAATGTCACAGCAGTGTGACAAATATCTTTAAATAAAAAGAAAACTTGCTAAGTTTATCAGTATACATGAGAGATTTTGAATACTTAAGAATTCAGTGTAGCTACTACATACACGCCTATAATACAAGTACCCATGAAGGGACAGAGGCTTGAGTAACTCTTTGGGTTCAGGCTAACCTGGTCTACTTTGCCTACATAGTGATTTCTAAGCCAGCCAGGGTTACACAGTGAGACACATAATCAGTGTTACAATGATATATTGGTGGTTGTTATTTTTGTATGTACATGAACTTCACTGAAGAAGTATTTTAAAAACACTGATACTCAGATGGTTCTCTGATCAGTTAAGTCATGGTCTCTGAATGTGGAACTTCAACATTTAGTATTTGGGGTGGTTTTGTTTGGTTTGGTTTTACCCCCAGGCAAGAAGAGAAAGGAAAGGTGTGTACTTTTGTACCCTCCATGGAGATTCTAATGTCTCACAGCTCCTGTAGAGCTGTGTTCACTGGTGGAGCTGTAGTCACTCGGTTGTATTACAACACATGCTAAACACTCATCCATCTGCTCAGACAGTGACCTGTGTGTCTGCTGTCCATGTCAGGCCTGATGGTAAAGATTTGGTCAGGATATTCTCCTAGAGTTTATATTCTGGTTTCAGTTTTCTTTAAGTCTGAATGTACCACTAACAGAATCATCTCATTTTCTTTGGCAGATTTAAGGCAATTTTTGGGTACAAGCTGAGTTTCCTAATTAGCTCACAGGGCCTCACCTTTTTTTTTTTCTTTTAGACTTTTGGATCTTGTTTCTTCTCAGTCACATTCTTTATTTGGATCGAATCACTATTTACCAAGGTCAGTCCCACCATCATTCCCTCATAATGAGTACGGTGAATTATATTTTGTTTGTGTGTAGTAAAGAAAGGGCCCAGCTCTGTAGTCAGTAGCATTCACAGCCTTTGCAGATCTGAGTTTGGTTCCCATTACCCACATCAAGTGGCTTGTAAACACGTATAACTTCGGCTTCAGGTATCTGATTCCCTATTTTGACGTTCTGAGAACACCTTCAAGTATGAGCACGTGCACAGACTCACATGTGCACATGCGCATGTGTGCACATGTTTGCACCAATAAAATAAATACATATATAACGAAGCAGCTGTTTGACTTGTCCTTGTAGAACTTTAGGTTCCAAAGTCAAAGCCAGGTAGGATACCTTTTTAAAAAGTGAATATTCAAAAGTATCATTTAGGTATGAAAATTTTGGAATGATTTGACAGCTTAGCAGGTAAAGGCATTTGCTGTCAAGCCTGACATCCTGAGAGTTCCTTTCCTGGAACCCTCAGAGTAGAAAGAAAGAGCCGACTCTTTCAAGTTGTTCTCTGTGTATGCACCACAGTGAGTGTGCACTTCCAGCACAAAACAAACGAAGATGTGATTTGAAATAAAATAATTAAATATTTGAAATTATTCTGATATTTTGAACTGTTGTGCTTTAAATGTAGTCTAATCATCAGTCTCTTCTGCACCTTTATAACAGTCTCTTTCCACTCTCAATAACTCCATAAAATCTTGATATATAGAGCATGAACATCAGGGATAAAATGCACATTCAATTAGGCCAGAGCCTCTTTACTGACCTAAATAACAGTTCATTCATGAGATAATGTGACTCACAGCCAGAGAGAGAAATCTACTGCCTGAGCTGGGGAAGCCTGGCATAGCACAGACTCTTCAGTGGTCAGAAAAATCATCTAAAATTAGACCAGGCAGGAAAATAGTGCAGAGATTTACAGGTCTGATCTCTATTTCAAGAACAGTTCTTTCTCAAGCTGTGTGTATAATTAGTTGTCTAGATTAGACCTGGTAATCCTGCAGTGCATGCCTTTCGTAATAAAAACTCCTTGTTATTAAAGGAATTTTGTGGTGCAGAAATTTTTTATTTCAAACTTGTTTGTTTGTTTATAACTTGGGAAGTTCACATTTTTGTCAAAGAATTTCTTCTTTGGACAGTTGGTCAGTGTATCTTGGGAACTGGGGATAGCTGTAAGTTTGGCAACAATTGTCATTACCAGAGTGACAATACCTATCTTAGAAATGAACATACTGTATTGTGTATTTAAGGGTTGTCATTTGTTTTAGTTAAGGTTTCTATTGCTATGATAGAGCAGCATGATAAAAACCAGCTTGGGGTGAAGGTGGCTTATTTCAGCTTATAGGTCCACTCCACCATCCATCAATAAAGGGAATTGGGGCAGGGAAACAAGGCAGGACCTGGGGGCAAAGGATTGCAACAGAAGCCACGTTGTTTACTGGCTTGCCCTTAAGGGTTTGCTAAACCTATTTTATTATGGCACAATAGTTCTCAACCTGTGGGTTGCAACCCCTTCGGCTAACCTCTGTCTCCAAAAATAGTTATGTTATGATTCATAAAACTAGTAAAATTAGTTATGAATTAGTAACAAAAATAATTGTTAGGCTGGGGGTCACCATAATATGAGCAAATGCATTGAAGTGTTGCAGTGTTAGGAAGGTTGAGAACTGCTGTTATAGTAGAACCATTCTCCCAGGGATAGCACTGCCCACAGTGAGCTGCTACTCCAACATCAATCAAGACATCCCTTCCATAGGCTTGCCCATATTCTGATACAGAATTCTCTCAATTGAGGATTCATCTTCCAAAAAGACTCCGGTACCAAGTTGACAGAAAAACTAGTCAGCACTGCATTAACAGTGATAATTTACTTGGTGTTTGAAAATATGAGATAATCTTGTCCCTATTAGGTTTCGTCCCATAAATCTGTCAAATTCTTAAATTTGTTCTAGGAAACTCCTTAAACTAGAAAGACATAACATAAACTAGAAATTTTTTTAAAAAAAGAGATGGGTCAGAATAAATTCATAAAACATTTTTTTAAATATCCAGTGAATAATTTGTTGGCTACAGGCTTTCTAGATCATTTTAATTAGGGGTTTTTGATTTCTTAATGTCAAAATGGAAAAAGAGTAAGATGCAGTTTTACTTTTAGAGCTAGCAGGAGAAGACATAAACGTAAAATGAAGTTCAGATTTCATTCATTCAACAAGTGTTTCTTGATTATTAAGGAAAAAGCAGACAATTTCTCCTAGCTTTATGGATTATACAGTCTGGAAGGAGAAGTAGAAAATTGGCAGTACAACAGCCATGCTGAAAGATGCATGGGCTGGAGAAGTTAGAGCAGGGAAAGGGAATTTGGTGATGGAGTGGTTAGTGATGATGTCAGAAGGGGCTTTATGTAGGAGATACATGAAAACCACCAAGGACGTAACAGGCACACCATGGTAATGTAGAGGCAGTCCAGGTAAAAGGTGCATCTGGTGACAAGCATCTGGGAAACAGGATTGTTGGATCAGGAGCCTGAGAATTACTGCAGCAGTTGTGGGTTAAAATGAGCTGATGAGGGGAAGATAGCACAATTTTGCACTTGCAGAAATGTGATTTTATCAGTGCAGGTTTGCTTTGAAAATGATTGAGCAGGAGAGCAAACGATCTTGTCCTACATATCTCTTGATATTTATCAAAATTTTTTACCTTAAACTATCTTTTCTGGGATGAAACACTAATTCCCACACCTGATTGATGGGTGAGAATTACACATTGACCTAGAAGTATATGCACAATCTATGGCTCTGTCTCCCTCCTTCTCTCCTTCTCTTTCTCCTTCCCACTCCTTCACCTGTTTGTGTGTGTGTGTGTGTGTGTGTGTGTGTGTGCGCGCACATGTCTGTCTCTGTGTATATGTGGATCAGTGGGGATAGTAGGAGGCAGGATCAACTACTACTTGAGTCAGCTTTATATGAGACGTATTTGACCAAATTATAACATATTTTTCAGTGTTCCAGGAAGTAGAAATTTGGGGAAGGGTTTTTTGTTGCATATGTACCTACATACCTACATGTGCTCATGTTAAATCTTTTCGTTCTCTATTGATATCACTGGTGTGGCTATTGTTGGGGTGAAGTGAAACAATCAGAACAGCAATTTTTCTTTGGCTCTACAGTAACTGTCATGTGATATGATAGATACTTCTGCCTAAAGGTAGAAATTATGTAGATGAATGAATTTGTGACTTTCAGTTCCTTCTCAGTATCTTCCAACATCATGTTACTTCTCATTTAATGTCACTTCAACCTTTCTATGGTTGTTGATACCACCTCATGGCTTTGCTGTTGTATTTTGAAAGGAGGGTATAAGTCTCTAATAGCAATATATAAGGTGAGGTAAGTTCCAAGGAGGAAGCCATTATAACCTAGAAGACTATGTAAGTTCATGCATAGAGCTTCTTTGATGTCTTTTTATTGTGTGGAAACAGACATTCTTGTATGCAATAAAAACATAATTTGAAGTGTGTAAGGTAAATTCCTGGTTTGGTGGGGTGTCTGGGGAGGCTTCCATACCGAATGTGATATGGAAAGATACTTGCAAATGTGTAATATCAATGGCATACCTGCTATTATACTAGAGCCGTCCTTCTATTTTCCAAAGAAAATGGAAATATCCGACAGTACCTGAATGGCACATACTCTACTTTTAAATAAGATTCCATACATAAGGAAAGGAGAGTACAGCTTTTAAGAAAACAAAAACAAAACAAATTCATCATAGCTCTTTTGATAGTGCCATTTAGTACCCACTGTTTCCTAACCAATGAACTTCCTGTTCTGGATAATTGTAACAGAAATAGAACATGCTTGCTTCCCTGGTGTCCTTCAGTAGGTGGGCAGAAAGAACACTGAGCAGTCAGATCAGGCATAAATTTTATCTCCTTTTGTGTTTATTGATTTTATGTCCTTGAACAAGTTTAACCTTCTAAATCCCAGCTTCCCATCTGTAAAATGAGACTAGTAATAGGTATTCATTTTTCAATAATTTGAGAATTAAAATAGTAATTCTGACCTAGTAGGTACTTAGTAAATGTGTCTTTTACAATTATCAAGGCTCACACAATGGGGAGTAAAGTGGGAGAAGAATGAAAATAGATAACTGTTGTAGAGATATTCAACCCCAATATGGGGTTTCTGCCTTGCCTCGATTATTCAGTTCTCAGATAAAAGACACAATACTTTCATTATTTACCTTAAACAGCACAAGAGATATCTACCCTTTATGTTATTAGGATCTATTTTCCTATAGATAACCCCAAGTTATTACTTACTATATTTCATCTGGGCTGCTCTTAACTTCAATTAGCCAGCCTCCAGAGCCACATTCTTATGACTCACCTAACCCATGACAGCTTCTCCTTCCTTCACCTTCTTCTCCCTCTTGTGGTTCTCTCTTGACCCCCACCTCACATCCCAGACCCAGGAACCCTAAAACCTTTCTATGTCTCTTCTGCCCAACTATTAGCTGTTGGCATCTTTATTTACCAATCAGAAATAACTTGGAGGCAAGGCCACATAGCATCACTTGGACCTATGTCTCTCTAGAGACTCTCTTTTCTTTAGGGCAGCCAAGTCTTGGGGTGCCCACATTTATTATTACAGTATATAGCAAAAGACAAAACCTCAATAATTGCTCTTTTTACTCCAGTAAAGGCTCCTTTTCTGTCAGATATAAATTGAATTAAATTATAACAATTATAAAAATTATAAGATATGATATACATTTGTAACATCCAGTCCATTATGTTTGGCAATTTATTTAAAGTATTTTTTATCATCTATGCTAACTTAATGAGTTTACAATTCTGTACATAAATCATCTTTGATTTTAACTTGTGTTCCCATCCTGAAACCATCATTTTAAATCCACAGCACCTACTTTAATGCTAAACAACTTAAGCTTGATGTGAGACTATAACTATCTAATCTTTAACCCATCAGGCATTTGAGAAGGAATAAATATCATTTGAGAAGTCGGGAAGCACAGGGACACAGCTTCATAAAATCCTAGAAATGACAGAGACAGCTGACTTCCTGGACAGTCCCCAGCATTCTCCCCACGCTGGAGCATCTATCTTCAGCCTTCTGGACCAGAACATCTGACAGACCTTAAGTGAAGCAGGAATTGTGAAGAACTAGCATATTGTCTTGGCAGTACTTAGCAATCAGCTGTTATGTGTTCATTTGTCACTTGTAATCTTTGGTATTGAAGCAACGCTGTGTGAGTAGATAAAGGTAAAGTAATTAGCAAGTGCAAAAGTCCTGAAGGTAGGAGATGATTCACCTGAGGAACCAAATGACTTCTGTGTCTTTGGAGGACTATAAGAGCAGACAAGCCAACACATGACTCTAAGTAGTGGAGTAAACATTGTAAAAAACATGAGCTCATTTGAAGTGACTTTCGAAATATATAAAATGGTATTGAAGTAGGTGACATCTCATGAGGGAAAGAACCCCATGAGAGCTCTGAACTGAAGATGTGTGCTTATGATTTACCATATCAGTTTGGTTGGAAATATTAATTTATTAAGATCATTAACAATATGCAATAAGTCTGTGAGGAGTGTAAAATAAGAGAAGACCCAGCACTTGGTATCTTGGCCACCAGAAGGAGGCAGATGACCTTTTAACTGAGGGAGAGAAAAGTGCACTGGCATGGAAGAACTCATGAGAATGGTAAGTGAAGGATGTCAGCAGTTAATATTAGGGGAAGGGTCAAGTAAGAGGGAAACTTTAAAAGTTCTTGAATTGCTCCTCAATAGGAAGATATTTGGCACTTGTAGAAATAATTCACTAGAATACTGTGATTTCAGGCATCTGTGAGCTAGGAGATGAAGCAGTTAAGTCAGTGTTTTGTTTTTGTTTCTTGTTTTGTTTTTGAGAAATATAGCTATTTAAAGGAAGAAGAGATAATGCCAAATGAGCAGAAATAACAGTGAACCTGTTCATTTTCATGTTTTGTTTTAGGTTTAATGCATTAAATTTAATTCTTCTTTAATCTAAATGAGTGTATATGTATAAGCTACTTGAATGTTCATGTTTTTGAACATTAAAATTCAAGGGTTTCCTTGAATTCTGCCTTACTATTATGGTAAGATATAGAGAATATCAGTTATGATAGTCAAAGAGTGGGTAATGCGGTTGTATTCGACTAGGCATCCAACCACAGTTACAGTAGATTTATTGTTCAAAATTGATTTGTTATTATGTTTAAATGTGATGAAACTTTTTAAAGAAGGAATATTTCCTTTCAGAGACCAATCATTTAGGAGGAGTTAGAGGTTAAATTCATTCATACCCAGAGGAGTCAGGTTCCATATTTCCTGGCAGGTCTTCTCACACAAATAGTAGCACAGGTTGAGTAATGAAATGACTCTCACAGATTCTTTTCAAATCAAAGACTAGGTTCTTGGTAGAGATGCTGTGCCATCCTATAAGGCAGTATATGGCACTGGAAGCAGGAGGAACTAACTGGACTTGAGGCTGCTTTCTAATGTTGCCTTATACTGTATTTCTCCAAACTGACTTAGTTTTTAAATTAGTTCTTTTGGCAATTGAACTAATGAAATTAGTTTCCAGAAGCTTTGGAAACATGTTTCTAATCTCTCACCACCCCACTTACTGTCATCTCGGTACTTTATTTGAGACCCTATGCAGGAAAGGAGAGATTTTAAATGTTTCATGTCTCACCCTGTTAAGTTCTAAGTAAATGGGAATCATATTAGTAAAATGTTTGACACACACAGAAAGAAACACTGGAATAAAAGAAAGACTTGGCCAGCATCGTCATTATACTAGGTTGCTCCTCTGCTGAAATAAAACGATGAGCTTGTGACTAGCCTTGGGCTTAGAGATGGCCTTGCATAGTATATTGTGGCTTCTTAGTACGGTCATGCAGACCAAGAACATCTGCACCCAGATTTCATACTGCCAAGTAAAACAGAAGACATTGTTGGTGAAGGTAAATTTAAGCTCTGTTAATTTGCTAGGTTTTTACCTTTTTTTTATTTTTGAGATTCTAATATAATTACATTTTTTCCTTTTCTTCTTTCAAACCTTCTTATATACCCTTCCATGTTCTCTTTATTAATAGTTTCCAGTTTAAAAAAGTATATTTACTTATTTTATACATGAGTGGTATGCATGCATGTAATTATGTATGTTTGAGTTGCTCAATACAAAAAGTTCACCTATTTTTCCAAAAGAGGACTAAAATAATTTAAAAGAATGCCCAAAGGCCAGGAATAACTCCTTAAGAGAGTTTTATTATTTTCTTTTTTCCCAAGTATTAGGAAGGACTTGGTGATTTTGGCCGTTAGCCTAGTTCTTCATTCTTAGACCATGTCAGTTTATTCTAAAGTAAAGTTTCACCACTGAAATAAATACTGTAATTCTCCAACTATCTTAGTACTGCCTTAGAATCAACATAACACTGAAAGATTTCTGGTCCATGCTTGATTGCTGTTTTTTAGTTTCCATAATTAATATTCACTGTGAAATAGAATCACCCGATGTTCTTTGAGACATGCTAACAGATGTCTCTCCATGCCTGTGCTTGCTCTGTGGACTGGTCTCAGTAGCAGCAATTGTGCACGCAGAGATAAAGCATGTGGTATGAAAACTTAACAAATGCAATTGAGAAAGCAGTGAACGTTCTGAGTGTCATAGACAGTGTAAATGATGACCTAAAAACCCGATCACAAAGTCACTACGTAAGGACCCTCTGCCTAGGAAACTATCGGTTCATTAGGAAAGACATAGTCATGAGTTTTCTGCTTAATGTCCACATATTGTAAGCAACTGAGTTGGCAATGTGACAAATTAGGTAAAAGTTTAAACTAGCTATTTGAACTTGGGGATATGTACATATAGGTTCCTAGTTGGCTGCAGAAACCCTCTTTGAATTTGTAAGCAACTAGGAAATTTTTGACAATAGAAGACTTTTTTTCTTATTATTAAGAGAAAATGTTCCTCTGTCTTAATTTCATAGAAATTACTCCTTGCCAAATGTTACCTTTTGTTGTTTCAGAGTAGGTAAATGCATGAAGTTGTTTTACCACATGGACCCTTCATCTGGAATGGTTGTTCTGAAAGTCATTCAATGGCATATTTATGACAGTTTACTAAAAAAAAAAAATTATGAAAGAAAGAATATTATCTACTCAACTCAATCCTTCTAATGTTCTTACCTGATAAGTTAGACACTTTTGAGATCAGAAAAGGATTTATGTAAGGATTGTTCAAAGGGTCAGATCCTGTTATGGTTATGAATTAAAGATTGATTAACAGTGTAGCTTTTTCTGGAGGAGGTTATGGAGAGTGTGGATGGATAGAGTTGAGATAAGGAAAGTTTGTGAGAGGCAGTAATTTAATTCCCAGAAATATTGTACTAAAATTCTTTTTATAAAGACCCCCCTTTTTTTAAAGACTCAAAAGAAAATTGCTGCACTCTGAATAAGATAGATATTTATGCTGGAGCCTAAGTATTTACTTAGAAGTCCAAGGTCTCCAAATTGAATATATTTGCTGCTGTTTGTCACTCATTAGAGACTTGTCGTACTTGGGAGGTTTGTGAAATGGCAAGGATGAAATGAGGGTATAGGGAAAATACTCACTCTGAGCAAGCTTGAGAACCTGAGTTCAGATTCTTCGTGTCCTTGTGAAGCCAGAAATAGAGACATATACTGGTAAACCCTAGAAGTAGGGGCACAGCAAATGGATTTCCTGGACAGCCAGTCTGCTGGAAATGGAAAACTGAAGGTTCAGGATGAGACCCTTTCTGAAGGAAGGAAGAAGGAAGGAAGGAAGGAAGGAAGGAAAGAAGGAAAGAATGAGGAAAGGTGAAAGAGGGAAAAGGGAAGAGTAAGTCCCAGTGGTACAGCAGTTAAGGAAAATACACAATGTATAGGTTGAAATTCAGCTGTCAGCTCTATAAAAAATGCAGAGAAAACACACACGACCCACTTTTACACCTGTGAAGCTGAGCAGTTCATAATAGAGAAATTATAATCTAGCGTTCACTTTTGAAGTAGCCTTTGCTATTACTCAGCAGTGTCATTGTTTACTGACCATGGTTCCAACAACGGAGAGCAAACACCAGTGGCATTTAGTAGTGAAAAGGATTACTTGGGCATTTTACTTGTCTTACTCTTAGCATACTCACAGCACTAAGAAAACATGAATCTGCCTTAAACCTTAGAAGTAACAAATTACAATAGATTGCTTTCAAGTTTTTTAGTGTTTTTCTATTTATGAAAGCCTGATAGAGTGGAAACAATTTTGTTTTTAATAGCTACCAGTTAAGTGCTGAATCTTGTAGTAATTCTTACCCTGAGTGATCATTTTAACTCCTAGGAGCCTTAATGTCTTGAGGGGTAAGGAGAGGGGAGGAGAAAGACTCCTCATAAAAATAAAGTGGGTACATGTCTTAAACTGTGACCCTTTGTTGACTTTGTTTTGTCTTTTTTGTCATTGTTTAAATATCTATTTGCAAGTCTGTTAACATCATTAATGCATAATTTCTTAGTACCTTAGTGTTCAGCCTTTGCTAGCTACTGAATGGATAATGATGGTGGAACTTTCTGGATGGCACTGTGTTTAGTTGGGTTTAGATATCATTGTTTCCTCCAGAAGTCCAGAAGCACGGATTTCACAGTTTTCTCAGATTACTCAAAAATATATTCACCAACTACATGCAAATCTAGAAATGTAAATAAACTCCTGATGGTAAATTTCATCCCAAGATGGTAATGGATGTGAAAGTTCCTGGGATGTTAACCACTACCTTTACCTCTCTCCAACACTCACTGTTTAAGAATATACTTTCTGTATGGTTCTGACTAAGGTACTGAAGGGCTTTTTAAACAGAGAGAATGTCAACTGAACACTCAATTTAAAACTTACGTGATAAGCTACTCTTCGGGACAGGCGGCAGCCTATTGGCTGGGCCAATCTTTACTTTTGACTGAACTCCTAGTATCTATTTAATAAAAAGAAAATTGTGTGATCTGTGAGTTGATCCATGCCTCTTGTCATTAGAATTAAGTTTAGCTTAGTTCCATTTTTCAGGGGCTTGCTAGAGCTATTTGAACATGCTTCTATTTTCTCTTTATAAATTGGCTTGGAGAGATAAAATAGTATTTGGTTGAATTTCTAAATGTTCATACAATTTCCATTTTATACAAATTAAGCTTTTAGTACATATACTATTATTAAATTATAATCCTTAACTTGAGAAACATGGCAGCATCAAACTTTTAAAAAGTTCTTTAGCGAAGAATGAAACATTGGTAATTTACCTGGTGCTATAAAATGTAATAATGATTGATTATAAAGCAGGACATGATATCACATCAGTAGCATCAATAAGATGTTTTGAAAACAATAACATTTACAGTGATTTCCTGTTTTAGTAACAGAAGGTAGGACCTGCATGGTGAAAGATCTTGAAGGTCATACCTAAATCTCAGTACAGAGTACCATTTAAAAATTTAAATTAAATTGATTTAAAATTTGAGTACATCTTTGTACCAATACCTTGCAGTTTTTATCACTTTTGCTCTGTAGTACAGTTTGAGGCCAGGGATGGTGATTTCCCCAGAAGTTCTTTTATTGTTAAGAATTGTTTTCACTAACCTGGGTTTTTTATTTTTCCATATGAAATTGAGATTTGTTCTTTCCATGTCTGTTTAGAACTGTGTTGGAATCTTGATGGGATTGCGTTGACTCTGTAGATAGATTTTGGTAGATTGCCATTTTTATGTTAATGTTGCCATTTCATGAGCATGGGAGATCTTTTCATCTTCTGAGATTTTTTTTTTTTTTTCAGGGATTTGAGGTTCTTGTATTGTAGATCTTTCATTTGCTTGGTAAGAATTACTCCAAGATATTTTATACTGTTGGTTGCTATTGTGAAGGGTGTTGTTTCCATAATTTCTTCCTCAGCCTGTTTATCATTTCTATAAGGGAAGGCTATTAACTTGCTTGAGTTAATTTTATATCCAGGCACTTTGCTGAAGTTATCAGCTGTAGAAATTCACTGGTAGCTTTTTGGGTCGCTTATGTATACTATCATATCATCTGCAAAAGTGATACCTTGACTATATTGAATAGATATAGATATTTATTGTCCCTGATTTTAGTGGGATTTCTTCAAGTATCTCTCCATTTAATTTTGTGTTGGCTGTTGGTTTGCTGTATATTGCTTTCATTATGTTTAGGTAAAGGCCTGGATTCCTAGTCTCTCTAGTACTTTTAACATGAAAGGGTGTTGTATCTCAAATGCTTCTTCAGCAAAATAAGATGATCATATATTTTTGAGCTGGTTTGTATAATGGATACATTAATGAATATTTGTATATTGAACCATCCTGCAATGAAGCCTACTTGATCGTGGTGAATGATGGTTTTGATGTGCTCTTGGATTCAGTTTGCTAGAATTTTATTGTGTGTTTTTTCTTCAGTATTTATAAGTGAAATTGGTTTGAAGTTCTCTTTATTTGTTGGGCCTTTGTGTGGTTTAGGTATCAGAGCAACTGTGGTTTCATATAATGAATTAAGTAGTGTTCCTTCTATTTCTATTTTATGGAATAGTTTAAAGAGTATTGTTATTACCTCTTTTTTGAAGATCTGGTAAAGTTCTCTACTAAAGCTATCTGGTCTTGAGCTTTTTTGTTTGGGAAGTTTTTCAGACAGTTCAATCAGTAGAATAGAACTGAAGACCCAGAAATAAGTGTGCACATGCGCACACACACACCCCCCCCCCACACACACACTTGATTTTTGACAAAGAAGCCAAAAACATGATGGAAAAAAGAAAGCATTTTCAATAAATGGTGTGGGTCTAACTGGTGGTCTGTTTGTAGAAAAATGAAAATATATCCATATTTCTTTCTCACCTTGCACAAACCTCAAGTCCAGGAGGATCAAGGACCTCAACATAAAACCAGATACACTGAATCGAATAGAAGAGAAAGTTGGAAAGAGCCTCAAACTCCTTGGCGCAGGGAGAAGTTTTCTAAACAGATTTCCAATAGCTCAGGCTCTAAGATCAAGAATTGATAAATGGGACCTCATGAAACTGAAAAGATTCTGTAAGGCAGAAGACACAGTCAGTATGACAAATTAACAACCTACAGAATGGAAAAAGAAATCTTTACTCACCCCACATCGAATAGAGGGCTAATATCCAAAATATATAAAGAACTCAAGAAGCTAACCTTCAAACAACTAAATAACCAAATTAAAAAATGCGTATAGAACTAAACAGAGAATTCACAACAGTGGAATCTCGAATGGCTGAGAAGCACTTAAAGAAAAGTTCAAAGTCCTTAGTCATCAGGGAAATGCAAATCAAAATGACTCTGAGATTACACCTTAGACCAATCAGAATAGCTATAATCACAAACTCAGGTGAAAGCACATGAGGATGTGGAGAAAGGGAATACCCCTTCATTGCTGGTGAAGTCTACCAATCAATGGACTGAAGTCTGGGACCCCAGTAGTTTTTGAGGGAAAGGATGGAAGAAGTTGAGGAGAGCAACCCTATAGGAAGACCTGCTGTCTCAACTAACCGAGACCACTGCAGCTCCCAGAGACTGAGCCACCAACCAGGCAGCATACATGAGCTGGTCTGAGCACCACCCCCCACATGTATAGTAGAGAACTACCTGGTCTGGCCTCAGTGGGAAAAGGTGTGCCTAGTGAGACTTGAGGTCCGCGGGACCAGGGTAGGCCTGGTGGGAAGGTCATCTTCTTGGAGACAGAGGGGAAGGAGGAATGAGATGAACTGTGGGAGGGGGACTGGGAAGGAGCAATGGCTGGACTGTAAATAAATAAAATAATAATAAAAATTTGAGTTCATTAAGTATACATCTAAGCCACACGTGGAATGATTTAAGTTTGGGAAAGTGAATAAAGGATTAAATAAAGCAGAGGAGTTGGGATAAGACCAAACAGGAGAATTCATTGCTCTACCATGTTGCAAGCATGTGAAGAGTCTCATAGAGAACCCATTTAAAGATAGGGTTTTAAAAAGGACAAGGAGACTTGGGTGGACTTTTTCTGAGCACTTGACATCTTCTCTTGCTTACTCTGAGAAATAATTACCACTGAAGGCTTCTAGTGTATATCAACTAAGCACAGTCTGTTTCCTCAGATGGAAAGGCTTTAAGGACACTGATCAATTATTGGTGAATTTTTCCTGGATTTTGGTTTCTCTCCTTTGCATCAATACTTTCTTCCATATACTTTTTAATTTACAGAGACTCAAACAATCTTTATTCTGAGGTATCCAACCACCCTTTCACTGGAGAAAATTCCAAAGTTTTCTGTAACATTGAGTAATTTATCAATGTTTGGTCAGTATTTCATGGCTAAGTCATATAGTAGATTTTAAATTAGGGTGGGTGAGAATATGAAAATCACCTGTACATCTCCTTTTCAGCTTTCCTCCCCTGAAGTGCTCTTTTAACATTGAGAGCAAGGCTACAAGTGAATCTCCATAGAAAGTATACCTGTAGTGGCTTTTGGGTGAGCTCCTTTGTTTCACTGTTGTACCAGTAGGGATGAGCACTATGACCTGGTTAAAGAAGCTCTATCCTTCTCTACTGACTAGCAGTGAGACCAGGGGTCTTAATGGCCCTCTGTTCATACCATGGAACATGTTGACAGCTGACACTTCCATTGGGAAATAACAAGCTAGTAAAAGGATGCTCCTGTTTTGACAGATGCACATTTTGGTTGTGGGTAGTGGGAGCCTCTTTCACTTGGTAGGTTCTTAATCATGTGAAACAAAATCATTTCAACTTCTTGAGTCATCACTGTGAATCTTATATAAGAGTAACTTCTTAAAATAATTGTAGTTGAATTTATTGGGAGACAGTAGTGAAGACTTGCCTTACCCGTAGTTTGGTGACTATGATATTCACTCTCTCTCTCTTTCTCTCTTTCTCTCTCTTCCCCCCTCTCTCCCTGCCCCACCCCCGTAATAAACATGGTGACCAGATGTATGAAAAAACTATGGGTAATGGAAACCATGGGTGTTTTAGGTAAAAGCTTTCTACTAGGAGATGCCATTTTTTTTTTTTTAATAAAACTGCAGATCATCCCTCTCTTTTTACCTGTTTCTTTACTTGTTTCACATCCTTGTTCCCTGAAATGTGGAAGAAATATAATTATTTTTATCTGTTTAGTAGAGAGTTGTGTGGTTAAGATCAAGGATTGTGGGATTCTGACAGCTTGCACTGGAATCGTGGTTCTGCCCTTTATTTGGGCAAACCTATTTTCATTTTCAAAAAATACAGGATTATTCTCTTTTCCTTTAGTGATAGAATTCAATCTGATAATGCATGCAGAGACTTTCACAGTAAAGGTTTTCATACAGCAATACAGTTTTCACTCAGCTTTCCACTATTGCTCTCAACCAAAGGAAGAACAGACTCTGGTAGTATCTGTCATTTGCTGGAACTAGGGCCTGGATCCCATGATACTCAGAGCAGTTACCAACCTGAAGAGCCAACCTTGCTGGTTGGCCGTTGTCTGCTTTAGATTTTATGTGGTAAGAGAGAAACTGTCACTGAAATAGTTTTTTTAGGAGCTCCAAAAGAATCATCATCTTCTTCTCTAGTTGGTTATAAGTAAAAAGGTAAAATTAATTTCAAATCACACTTGAATAACAGCTTCTGTTGATGGTACATGCCATGCATGGTGGTGGAGCCAAACACTAATTAAGATGTAATGTACACACTCAGTTCTTGTTGGAGAGACAGGGAATGCACAGATGTGATAGTTTTTGCTGTATGTTTAGCTAACTTCGATTAGTGATGGACTCTATTTTTATTTAGGTTTTTCTAAGGTTCACCTAAAATGTACATTTTTAAGTCTGTACAGAATGCTTCATTAGAATAGAAAAGGTTTTAGACCATTACTGGACCAATGAATACCATTTGGAAAGGTTGAAAATGGCACCAGCCTAGAATTGGACTTTGAATTAACAGATGTATGGTATATTAACAGACAAAATCATGGGTGGATTTCAGGACAGAGAAATTACGAAATCATGCACTCGAATTCACAAGCAGTCTGCTTTTGTTTAGAAAATAAAACTTTTGCTCAAGCAATAGTTTAAAAATAGCCAATTTTCCATTGGTGTAGAAATCACAGATCCTGTTGATAATTTAAAACAAATCTCTGGAAAGGGAAACAGAAGAAAATAGTTTATTCTAAATTTTGACACCAAAGTGGGTAATTATAGACTAGAGATTAACCTACCTCTTTACCAACAAAAAAGTCCCTTTTCATCAGATACTGCGGTTGTCAGTGTATATGCTTTTAAGTGAACCCAATGATCCTGTTAGCATCATTATGGAAATGCAAGCTCTAGACATTAAGAGAATCCTGTTGGGATATTCTGCTATTATTGAATCTGTAAAAGGCTTGGTTCCTGAAATTTTTCTACAAGTAAACACCGTGTAGCCTCATAATCGTCAATAATAGATAATGCAGTGATCTTCTAAATATTCAAATCTAACTTTGTTCTTTTTTTTTTCTTACAACTCAAAATTTGGAGTAAATTGTATTGATTTTATATTATAATATTCTAAAATTTAAGAAAAAGCAAGTATAATCTAAAGTTTTATATAATGCTACCATCTAAGATGTTATAAAATCAGCTTTCTATTCATTATAAAAAGGAAAACTAAACCAAACAGAATCAAGTTCCTTGACCAACATCATATTGTAATTTTATGGCTGTCCTGAGTCTAGCAGCCAAATCTCTAAATTTCTGATTTATATGTAGTCTTAATATAGCAATTTTGACCACTGGACAAAATGGGTCCAAAAATGTGAACAAATGCCTCTCAGAATACTATGAATTAACTCAAGATACTCAAAATGTTGTTGAGTATCTTGGCTGGCAAGTTGTTATTGGAGAAAAATCATTACAGCCTTTGAAAGATCTCCATAGCGCTTCACATGTATTTTTTTGTTTAGTTTATCCCAACAGCTTTATGTATTAGGACTGTTGTTCTTCTCGATTTACATATAAATCAGAAAATGCAAAAAGTGCACTTAAGTGCTGAATTACTTGCTGAAATTCATATATGGCTGAGTGGCAGAGCTTGAATGCAAAAAGCAAATGATCTGAGTTGGAGTCTTGATTCTGCTTCTCTAAAATGAGACCTGGGAAAGTTTATTCTTATCTTTTCATCATCCTTGCGTCAAAAGTAGTTTTTATAATTTCATATTAACTCTACAGTTGGTAAAATGAAAAGATGAAGGAACTGGAGAGAAGGCTCTGTCATTTAGAGCACTGAAGGCTCTTTCAGAGGACACAGTTTCGAACCTCAGTACCCACACTGCAGTCACAATCATCTGTGACTCCAATCCTAGAGCATCCAGTGCCCTCTTCTGGGTTCTCTAACTAGACACACATGTGGTACATAGATACACTCATACACAGAAAATACATTAAAAACTTTAAAATCACTTAGCTTAAGTTTCATTTGAATTCTGTAACTCTATTATTTTCAGGACCACATAGGGTACAGCACTGTCTTGACATTCAGAAGGGAGTACATTGGTACTGCCCTCTGTGTGGCTCTGTAATTGGCAGTGCCATTGAGGAGAAAGCAGGATCTCCCAGGTTGAGAAAGCAATTTTAACTCCTCTAGCATTCATACCGACACAACCATTTTTTACCTTCGCTTTTAGATTCTCTTGACTAGAGACAAGATTCTTAACTGAACAGTGTGTTGTTTCTGTTTCCTGTGTCACTGAGGATGAGAGCTACATTCTCTGTGCAGATCCAGAGGAGATTGGGATTAAGAATGCTACATCATTATTTAAAATAAAATAGTGTCATTAAGAAAGGTGTGATTGAACAGTCTAAAATGCTTGATAACATTGAAAGAGCTTTTTCCCTCTCTTACAATTAATCTATGTCTCCATTTGCATTGTAGAAAAAGTGCCTGACAGCCCCAACAACAACACAAGAGAAGTGCACAGCCTGAGCAATAAATCTCTCGAGGCATTCAGCGAGTGCCACAGGGCTCATTAATCTTGATTATTTCCAGTAATAGATAACTGCACAAATCAGCTATTATTCCTAATCATGCACATAAAGATAACGGATGGATAATAGCTTCTTGCATGGTTAGATGAAGCTAAAATTTCATTTACAAATACATTTCTATAAATTCCAGCGAATGGTATTTCTACCCTCTTAAAGAGCCAGAGAGACATGAGTGTCACTGCAGAAATGAATGTTCAGAGATCAGTTTTAAGGCAGGATACTAGTAGTAGGTTTCATTGGTGACATGGGTTTGTTTAGGCCACAGTATACAGCAGAATTGTACAGTACTAATTTCTAGAGACTACTACTATTCTATTTTATTCTATAAAATAAAATAAAGTCATTGAGAGGGTGTTTCTAGGTGTGTTTAGGAACAGTACCCAAAAGAAAAATAGTGGCCTTAGGGCTTTTTATAGATTATAAAATGTGCCACGGGGCACTGAATTACCCCAAGTGTGTTCCTCAAATACTGAGCAGAACAAATGGTAGAAGGGTTTGTAGGTGGTGTAAGATGTATTTCCTGTGTAATTGGATTATCTGTGGTTAAATGGTTTTGGTTTTGTTTCTGTTGTTTTAAGAGGTGATGCTAGACTGTTACATAACTAAAACCTCACTGGAAAAAAAAGATGAGTGTATGCTGAGTGCTCATGAGGTTTCTGGCTAAAGCTGAAGGATATTAGTAACACCCTTCCATTCTAAATGATGTCTTTCTGTGGGCATTGCAGTTACCCTGGGAGATGTCCTTGTTAACATACAAACAAGAAGCTTTTCTTACCTGTATTCTCAAAATGCCAGTGTTTAAGATTTAGGCTAGAAATGAGATGCTTCCCCTTTGTGAGAGGATCTTTTCTCACAGTGACATAGAGAAACATTGTGTCATTACCTTTTAAACTGTTTTATTCTAACCTTTCTCTGCCTAAAATAAACTAGTTTTGCTTTTTCAGAACTTCAGAGAAGCTAAGACAGGAGTCTGCTTTTCACGGCCTTGTATGTTTTTCACGTTTGTTAAATATTAAAGTAGAAGGAAATTTTAACCACTTTTTTTTTCCTGATGGAATCTATGCAAGGCAACATTGTAGGAACTAGGGCAATGTAAAAGTTCAGTGTGAGTCTTCACTAAGTTTTGTAGTTTAACAGACAAGAGAAAAATAAGAAAGGTAAGCCATGCCAGAAGATAACAAACCCTAGGATATTTGTGTATGTAGAGCCGTGCAATATGACATGAATTTACACCCATGGTAGGAGAGAAAAGACAAGCGATACATCAGCACAGGATGGGCCTGGGCAAACCAGAGCTCTCCACAGAGCATATACTGAACCATTGAGTGAGATGATCAGCAGTGTAAAGCAAGCATAAAGTGTAAATGTGGATCTAATCATAGAACACTTGGCATGATGCAATAAAGAGTTCAGGGTTTTCTTTATAGATGCTAGAGATCTCTAAGTGCAGGATTGTTAGGATAATACCTGTAGTTTTAAAATATTGATTCAGGAACATAAAGAACCAGGTCCCAGAGGATAAGCTACAGGGTCAGAGTGCAGACTCCTGTTCACTTTGTCTTGTCTTGGAATCTGATGCCTTGTCTTAGCTGTGTGAGTGCATATGAGACAACTGATCTTGGGCAGCAGGGTCCAGGAGAATTTGTGATTTTACTGGAAACAGTCATTACTGTAGTGTACCAGGTCACCTCAAACTTGGTTGTTTAAGGATTCTAACCATCTCACTGAAAACTCTGTCAGGACAAGGTGTATTGCTCTACAGTGTCTTATTGCTCCAGCTGCAACTATTGAAATGGCTGTGATTACCCAGATGCCCGAGACTGGCATTATCTGGGCATCTGGAGGCATCTTCACTTATATACCTAACATGCAGGATGAGATTCCTCAAAAGCTGTGCTGTGACTAAAACACATATACACTCTCCTCAATTCAAAGGGAAAGACTACATCTCCCCTTCTTCATTGGGAAATGGTGTGCTCTTATTGTATAAGAATGTTGAAGAATTATTATTGAAGCCATTTGGAAAAATAATCTGTTGAAAGTGGAGGTTGGCAGCTGTCAGCAGCAAAGATTACTGCTTGAGTCTTGTTCTTCACATATGTGAGATATCTGTAGGATTTTGAAGGGGGAAAGGTAGAGAAAATTATAGGAATTAATACTTCAGTCTATTTTAAAGTGATGAGTATGTAAAGAGATGAGAAGGCAGGAAGAGATTAGCAAAGCTCTTTCAGGTCTTTCTATATTCAGAACAAGAAAAGGAGCACAAGGAAAACCACCAGGGTATTTGAGAGAATATGAGCCCTTGGAGGCAGAACTAAGAAAGCATCCTCAGAAAAGAGAACTTTACATGATCCCCTGAAGGTGGTTCAGTGACTGACTAGTCAAGGCACAGGAGAAAGTAGATGCCCAGGGAGAAAGTGAACAGTGGCAAGCAAAAGTAACAGAAGGCGGCCTGTGGAGCACCTTAACCCGATGAAGCAGAGAGGGGCCCTTAAAGATGTGGCAAGCCAGAGACTTATCTAACACTACAATGCACACTTAAAACATTGAAGAGCAGTCCCCTCAAATGAGAGGCTTTCTAGTTTTAACCTTTGGGAAATAGGGAGTAAGGCATGTCTGATTCTATATATGTTCCCTTAAAGCATTTTGTGGGTTATAATTTTTGGAAAGCATAATAGACTCACTGGAGAGAATTCTGAGTAATTGATTTAAAAGTTCTTGAAATGAAAGAGTTGGGTGCAACATTGACAGCATGGTAGTCAGCAATGGATTGTTTAGCTCAATCTTTTAAGTAGGATGATTTTAGTAGGGAAAACAGACAGACAGACAGACACACACACACACACACACACACACACACACACACACACACAGTGGGGGAACCTATATAGAGTTTGAAGTTTGATTATGCTCTTTTATCTTACTAGTTTTAAAATAACATTGTTTTAGGAAACTAGCCCAACCCTACCCTTATTCAGATGCCATTATTTTATCCAGCGGGCATATAGTCACTCCCTTGAAGCTGTTAAGTGAAATTGTTGGTCTCTTAGGGATATGGAGGTGAGACCTATTTTTCCTGGGGGACTGTTTAGCAAAGGAATGAAGACTTGTAAGAAGCATGGCCTCTCTTACAGAAGTTAATCAGCCTCTTTCAGGCCTGAGAGAATACTGACCTATAGGCCCAGGACTTAAAAGAAATGAGGCCACAAACATGTGATAACAGCCCTCAGAGAAAGTTTTTGTGCAGTGCTTTTCCTCTCAGTGCCTTTTCTGTCCATTTTAAAACTAGGTAAGCTATGTTTGTGAAAGAATGGAAATATCAGTTTTTGCAGCTCAAGGAGCATGCTTCCTCTTGACTGGGGCAGCGCACAGCAGTGTTCCTACATTCGAAACAAAGTATCATCTTCACCATCCTCATCATCATGTCTGAGAATTAAACCTAAAGCCTTGTAGACAATAAACCTGTTACCACTGAGCTTCATCCCAGCCTCAAGAATACTTCATATGAGTAATAATTTCTATTTATGTAAAATAATTTAGGGGTTTAATAATTCAGAGAATGGCACTTTTAATAAAGTTTGTTTAGTATGTGTGTATGTGCAGAGGGTGACGGATGAATATTGTGGTCAAAGGCCAGCCTGCTATGGTTGGTTCTGGCTCCACCTTGGTAAGGCACTGCTGTCTTCTATTTTGTTTCAACTATTTGATTCCAGGCTATCTGACTCATGAACTTCTACCAGAATTGCCTGTCTCCACCTCTTACCTCCTCATAAGTAAACTGGGATTGCCAATCTATGCTACTACATCCAGGTTTTTACTTTAGTTCCAGGGATCAAACTCACGTCAACAAGCTTGTACCACAGGTATACTTTCATTGGATGAGCAAAATTCCCGAGTGCAGAAAAACATTTTTATGTATGTTACCCAAGCTGCATTTTTCCATCCTTTAAAATTCAGAGAGTTCAGGTAACATAGCTGAGATTGTCAGTGTAATCTCAGTTTCTATTCAGTCCTTGGTCTGTATTTTCCAGCTACAACTCCAGAATCAATGAGAAGAAAGCCAAACTGTGATACAGTTATGATAGCCCCAGACCTTAGCTCATGCACTCAGACTAAATTAACTCTTCTGAGGTAGAGTTAGTATTTTCCATTATTGTCATGGGCAATTAGTAGCCACTTACGATTGGTTACAGTTCATTTCTGCTAATGCTATTACGGATGAGATTGGATCCACCGCATGACAGTGCATTTCAGTTCTCAGAGACTAGATGTCCAAATGGCACTGCAAGTGGTTCAGTTTTGCAGGCTGATTTGGGAAACTGCCTTTTGTGGGTTGCAATGCTTTATTTGTACAGATTTTTATGAAACGTGTCTTTATGGCAGATTAACTGGCTGGAGGCCTTGTGACTGGAATGAATTGAATTGTGAGCATTAACTTTATACTAAGTACATAACAGTGACAAGAACCGAATGTAATTTTAGAAATATGAGATCTATTTTTCTAAAAGGCCATCATTTCTAAGAAATAGCTTTGTAAGATAAGTTTGTCAGAATTACAAGAGATTTTGGAGATTCCAGTTACTAAGATATGAAATCCATTTATGAGCAAAGAGCCGCACTGTTTACTGAAATTACTTTGTTGGGCTTTTTTCTCATTCTTATTCTAATGAACCTGTGAGTGTTTAATTAAAAAGGTGACTTGAAACAGTTTAATGTTTTTCCAGCCTTTTATTAGTGAAGTGATCTACAATATAGCTTCCATAGCAACCAGCTTTTTTCCCCCTGAAAACATTTTCTTTGAAACTTGGAGGGAAAAAAAAGAAAACAAGTCATGTCAATATGTTAACACATTGGCTGATTTAGTTTTACAGTTTAAAAAAAAAATCGAGGAAGCTTTATAAGCACTGTGGGAAAAGATGAGAGCCTGCCATGTGTCTGTGTCAGGGTGTCATGGGCACTGAATGCTCACAAGAAAATATGTTTCTATGAGATGAGTCTTACCCATCAGATAGTGTAAACTCCTGGAACAGGGGAGTTGGTCAGAATTCTGTTGCATGACCTTTATTGCTTTTGTTTTAATTGGATGCCATTTTCTACGTTAAATATTGTGTCCATTCTCATTTCCCCAAATGGCAAACAGTGGTGTGTGAAAACACTACAAATATATTTTGATATTTTTGATAGAATAACAGCTAGGTTTGGTTTGCTTCTGATCTTGAAGTTATTTATTATTTTCATTAATCTCTCATTAATTTAAATTATATTTATGCCCATTTTTCTGTTTTTATTTTTCATTAAACTGCAAGATCAGCACTGCTCCTGCTGTGTTCCTAGACATTCTGTGTGGAAGACAGACACAATGACAGTTCTTTTTGTGCTTGCTAGCAAAATGCTTTTAAGTTCTCCTTCAGAGAATGGTGCTAATGTATGTGTGTGTACACACAAGTGCACACACACATATGCTAATTTAGTAATCAAAGTTGGTAGATTCCTTAAAATTAACTTCTTTGCTTTGGTCTGGCAATGCTGTCTGTTTGTCATTAAGTCCAAAAGAAACTTGGGGAAAATGGCTGAGCGTGGTGCCTATTAGCTTAGCAAAGTGCATGCTGGCCCAGGCTCTCCCAGCATCTCAAGTACTGTTAGAGTCCTATCGGGCCTTGTCAACCTGCCCTCTACCCTAAACTTTTCCAGCTCATGGGCTTTGCCTCCCAAAGCTTCTCATTCCTACACAACCTTGCACTTGAGCTATGTACCCTTTGCTCTCTCAGTTCTCTTGGCTCTCTCTTCATCCTCTGTCTCTGTGTTGCTCCTTTTCAGTTTCTTTTGTATTCTCCTCAACCCTTTCATGGCCTGATTCTGGTTTCTGGTCATCTTTAGTCAACTACTTTCTCTCCCTGCTCTGGACTCTTCCAGATTCCTCTCCATCAAATCTACAATAAAAATCCTCAGCCATACCTTGGAGCAGTCCTAATTTTATACAGTTATATTCTGAATAATTTCAGAACATGTCATTTGAATGTAAACACCGAGCAATGCCAAGGGTCCCTGTCTATGGCTGGATGTTGTCCTTTGTGCTGCTCAGCCTCAGGCTTTAATAGAAGAAAAACTAAAACATTTATTTTTGTATGTGTGTAGTGTGTTGTGTGTGCTCACGCACATCTTCATAGGTATATGCACATGGGCATGGATGGAGTCCAGAGCAGGACCTCTGGTGTCCCATTCCATCACTTTCCACTTTATTCCTTTACTCCGTGAAGCAGATTTCTCACTCAGAGAGAGGTAGTCAACAAGCTCCAGCAATTCTCTTGTCTCTGTCCCCAACAACTATGGGGTATGAACTGTGGTCTTTATGCTTGTGCAACAAACTCTCACTTCCTGCGGATCCATAGGTTTATGTTCTTTAGTCACCAATTTACCTGAATCAAGCTGTCTTCAGGGAACATTTTAATCCACAGCCTGCATGGATTGGGCAGCAGAAGTTTTAAAATGGCATGTGAGCCTCCATGTCTTTTGCTCACGTTTTTAACTGATACGTTGTTTTTTGGAAATAATCTTTCAGCTTAGGAAAAGGTCTTACTGCTTTTCTTTAAAAAAAAATTTTTTATTACATGCTCTCTGTATTTACATTTCAATTGTTATCCCCCTCACTCCCACCCCCTCCCCTCCACATGTCTCCATGAAGGTACACCCTCTCTCATTCACCCTCTACACCCCATTGCCTTGGCATCCCCCTACACTGGAAAACACGCCCTCACTGGACCAAAGGCCTCTTCTCACAATGATGACAGACACTGCTATCCTCTGCTACATGCTTTCCAACATGGAAAAGGTTGTGATTGGATTTTTGTTTGGAGACAGAATGGAGGGCAGATACTGGCATGGGATACTGCTCCCTGCAGCATAAACCGGACATTAGCATTCATCACAATGACAGATGACACTTTGCAATTAAACAACAGACCAACATTTAGAATTGAGAAAATGGTGAAACCTCTTATAAAGTTCCCTTGTGAAAAAAAGATGCATTTATTTTAAATTGATTTTTAGAGTAAAACTCGTTTGTCTGCTTAGACATCCACTGTGCATCCTCAGAGGTCTCTCTTGCCTCTCTTACCTTTGTGCTGATGCCAGGTTTGACTTTGCAAAGACAAAGTAGCCATACTCATCTGCATTTATCAGAGACTATGCACCAAGTACAGAGGAGATGCATTTACTTCCAGATCTAAGTAACTAATGCTTAAGTACAGTATTTCAACAGAGCAATCTGTTAGGACAGTTCTTTTTGATAAGTGTTATGAATTAATTTCATACTTAAAGGATACATTTTGTCACCTCTCCTTTAATACTCGTTTCTTTGTCTTACCTCTTATTTGTCTTCCTTAAGAAAAAGGGGAGAAATCTATTTGGCTGTTTTTTCCCCTCATACGCCCTTTAAAGGAATGGCAACTGTAATGTTCTCTCATGCTTGTTATTTTGAAGGAAAACAGCATTGTCAGGGAAAAGATTCTAGCTGTACTGTGGTATCTAATTACAAAAAAAGGGTAAATCACTAAAAAGTAAATAAGTGTATGTATATCATAATTCAAATAGAAAATAAAAGCCGTTAGCTAAGTGAGTAAATATTGCCATGTCTAAAATCTGAGCAAGCTAGTTGAAAGCACATGCTTGTATGTCTGGCCAAATCAGGATCGACAAAGCTTTTTGCTTTGGAACCTTTCTGACCAAAGTAACAGAAAAGAAACACCAAAACTTCATATGCTGAGCAGTTCAGCACTTTTCAGTTGTAAAGTGATGAAGCAATAGGTAATCGGTCTCTCTTGTCTGTGAGTCAGTCTCTGTCAGTCAGTCTGGCCTTCAAATAATCATACCCTAACTTGACTGAAGGGGCTTTATGGACGTACTTAATTTTAAAACACCTAAAAAAGCTCACTACTAACCAAGTCTCCCTCCTCAATCTACTGTGTTAGTGACAGTTCCTTGTGACTTCAAATGCATTCCAATTTAATGTGAAAACAATTTAGGAAAAAAAGTTAAGAAATCAGTTGATTTTTTTTTTTTAATTGCTCAGGGTATACTATAGTTTCTTGTAAAATTCTTCTGATCCTAATTGCTCCTGGCAATGTCCATATTGTTTTACATAATGCAATTTGATTATTAATTATAACAGTTACCACAGTGTTTCAAATAGAGCTGTCTTGCCCATTACTCTTTTATGGTATGTTTATAGTAAAAAAATAAGAATCAATAGCTAGAAGAGATAATTCCTTGAATGGTAAATTTAAAAAAAACAGCCTTGGAAAATATTTAAACATCTTGCCTTTGACTTATATATCCAAAAGGAGTTTCAATGGTATTGTCCAGTCTTGGTATACCTAGAGAGAGGGCAGAAAATTTAAAAGTACATCTTCAAGTTGGGGAAGTTTTTTAAAAGTTAAAAACAGAAGATGAGAATAAAGAGGAAAACCTGACATCCCAGTTGAGTAATTCTCTGGGTAGTTACTCCCATTTTCCCAAGGTTTTGTGGACTCCGGACCCTGGGACCACCTTAGAGGGAATGCAGTGTTCCAGTTCAGAAGCAGGCATCTTCCAGTTCTTTCTGTCCAATGTTTTTACTTTGAGACCCAAATATCTGTACCTTGATTTTTGTGACCAAGTACACAGGCAGTATTAATCTTGTTCTTTCATTCCTGGTTGTAGGATCCTGCTGGGTATCTGAATCTCTAGTTTCCTAACACTTTACTTTTCTGCTAAGAATATCCCCAAATGGTAGAGCTTTCTGGTCAACTAACAAATTGTGACCATCATGACCTCTAATGAAAGACTTTTCAGTTGGTTATAGGTTGGTTTCTTGTCCAAGCTCCAGCCCTCCAGGGTATAATACATCCTACCATGTAACCACATGAATGTATTAACACATAATATCACATAACACTGAATTTTAGGTTTTCATTGTGCTTCAGTTATTAAAGTTTGATGTAACATGTTACTCACTGAAGTTCATGAGGCCTGTCGCTGAACCACAGCATCCCACATACTAATCTGAAAAACAAATTCAGGATTATTGAAAGAATAATAATCTTTCAATTAGGGGAGGCTTAGAATTTTGTCATTTTGACAAATGAGATATATTTTGTATAACCTACTTTGGATCAAATAGACCAAGTAAAGGACTATTATAGCTGAGATCAAGAAGCTGGTAAGTAAAGTTTCTTACCCTCAACAGAGACAAGCTGTTCTTCAGCCATCTTTGTTCCTTTTTGGGAAGGGTTATGAACCTATTTGCTTTTCTCTCTAATTCATTTGAGAGCAGTAGTCTCTGGTCTAGAAGCCAGGTTAATTCAAAAGCACATGCTAATTCTTGCTCCTGCTCAGGTGTCTTTGTTCTTGGGTCAGGGCAGGTTTGATAACAATTCAAACCCAAGTGTACTGAGGAAGAATAAAAGATCTCTAGCATAGAAATAGGCATCACAGAGGAAGAGACACTTAGTGGGACAAGTTTGTAAGGAAGACTCTAAGGGGGGACAGCAAACATGAGCATCACTCATTCTTTCAGAAAAGAATGTTACTACAGGTTACATTTCTCTTCTTTATTTAGGACAGTTGTTACATTGTGCGCGCACTATGACAGAAATGTGGAAGTCCTAAGACACTTAGTGGGATTCCATTCTCTCCAGGGACGGTGTGGATCCTGGGAATAGAACTCGGGTTGTCAGGCTTAGTTTCCAGCACCTTCACCAGCCTTAAGACAGATAAACCTTGAATGTATCATCTATTTAAAAGTTCACTTCTTTCTGTGCAAGGTAACAAAATCCCTATCTAACATGGCATATCTGTTCTTTCTTGGGTGTTAACGGGGGTGTCTCATCCTCACTGTAATTTCTGTGACTGCTGAACAGATGATTTGATGGAAGGTTGTCCCTGCACGTGGTGATAATACTACCTGGGCTATGAGCCAAGGGAGAGGAGACAACCTCCTCATAACTTTTTTATCTCTCCAATTTGAGTAGATTCCAAAGGAATTAAAAAAAAAAACCTGTTTAAAATGCAGATAACAGGCAGAAAGGCAATTAGAGTTGTCCTATAAGTAATACAGAAATAATTTCGGCTGAGATGTTAATTTCGGCTGAGATGTTGGCCAAAGAAATGAAATTTTCCTCCTGGGGTGTCAGACATCTTTTAACTTCATGAGTTCCTCCATCTTTCAGAATCTACACAATAGAGTTGTTTGAAAAAACAAGGGTTATGTGAAGTTGTTACTTTATGAGGAAGTGAATGTACTGATAGAACACGTTTTAATACCAATATATTACATGGATTATTCTGCTCCTCAGTAAAAATGATTAATAGCCCCCCTCTATCATACTACACAGCGTGGTACATCTAAGTACCAGAGAACCTATAAAATATATTTGGCAATAATTCACAAAACATTCATATTTTTAATAACATTTTTGAAGAAGAAAAATCTGTTTCTCAGTAAATTCTGGATTTTATTTGTCATTTAAGATAAACTTGAGGTCAATTATTTCATTGGCTCTTTACTGTTTTGTTTTGTTTTTTTAACCAAAGATTAACAGGTTTCAGAAATGGTTAGGGAGAGTATACGAGGATAGCACATAGCTTGGAGCTCTAGATCTCATCATTCTGTTTCTGCCTCGGTTGTAATCCAGTCAGTACAGTGAAACAGATTTTCCTAGAAGTTTGTATGGCTATTTGTGATCAAGTAAAAGGTTATCAACCCAGTTGCATTTCGAGGTTGTTCTCCTTACATATTTGACTTGTCTTTGTCAGTAACTTATTTCACCTCTCAACTATATAGAGTCATTCTTAGGAAAATAGTAACTTGCTACCATTTTAATGTAAGAATTCTTTCTGTTCTTACTATGTGTAACCTAGTTATCCCTATTATTAGAAACTTACTTGCCCTACTTTTAAAAATGTGTTTATTTTTTACAATGTATGTAGAATATTTGCTAAGAATGATTCTAATTATAGAAAAGAGTGGTTTTTCCTTTATAGGTAGTCAACACATGCTATTCATTAGTGACATTAGGCTGAGTTCATAATAAATATAAGTAGGCTGTGTTTTCTGGAAAAAATCAGAATTGTGAAATTAGGATTCATTCCTAAAAAATAATGCTTAGCCACTCTTGTCCTCTCTACCTCTCACCAGTATGTGAGCACTGAATTTATAGGTGTAATAATGGACAGGATTTTCTTGTTTGGGAAGAGCTCCCACAGTGTTCTATAACATAAAGCACTTTTAAAAGCATGAAAAATGTTTAGTATTCAAAGCCAGGAAACATACACCTTGGGGCAGGTAGGAAAGAAATGTTAGTCTGTGTTTGTCAAGTGAATGTCATATGCTAGCTGCCTGGTTATCATTTGTGAATTGGAAGGCTTCTCTCAGTAAAACAAAATCTGGAGTAGGATTCAGATGGGGAAATGTTGAAACACAGGCAGACCCAGACACTTCATTAAATACCTCTGGCCTTCTAGCTTGACTGTGGAGCTCCACTGTCTCTCATGCAGCTCCCAGCCCTACACATTGTCTCATTGAGCATTTAGGGTTGGTTTGGAAAGAGAAGCCAGTAGGCATCATGGCTTGAGTATGGTGCGTGAGCGAGATGGAAGGTTAAGAGACTCCAGAGTTTGTGAGTACTTCTGTGAGCAGTGTGATGAGGGAGACTATCTCGGGAAGAAAAGTGGATGAGCAGAAAAGAATCAATGAGGAAGAGTGTTTAAGGCTAGATGTATGGGATGAATTGTCACACCTTTGAGAAATGCAATGGGAATGTAATGATAAATAGCATCCGTAGATCTCCGCATTCTAAGGAAGATCTTGGGTGAAGACCTATCAACTGTGTGTCTATTAAATCACTTCAGATGTGGGAGTGAGCTCACAGGTTTCATGACTCATGCGCTTCAGAGTATAACAATGGGGCTATATCAGAAGTAAATAGGAATTTCCCAAAATATGAGGTGAGTGCCAAGATAGCATTCAGAACTCAAAGAAACTCATAACATGAAAAATAAAATATATACGCTATCTATCAATTCCAGCATTGTCAAATTCACAGTCACATATTGGTATGCTGTAGAAAAGTAAAGATGCATCTTTCTTAACTGACTATTAATAGATACATTTTACCACTGTAATGAAATTAGGGGAAAATATCAAACCTCTGTATTCCAAGCTGCCTGTAACAATTTTGCTTTTTAGTACTACTCTATGGGAAATGTGTTTACTTTACTGCCCCATTCTGATATGTTTGATATGGAATTATAATGATACTCACTTTGTTGACAGTGTGGCTGATAACAACAAAATGCCATTGCTGCAGAGGTGCTCTTGTTTAAAGACATCTCCTAGAGGAAGCATCGAATTCTCACAGTACAGTTGTAGCCCAAATTTTTAAATGTATTTAAAAATATTTCCTTTTTACAGGAGCATCGAGTCGTTCTTGAGCTAATCACTCTGGCAGAGCCTCTGTGACTGACTAGTGTTCAGTTTTACAGTACCACATTGAAGTTTCTGAATGTGATGCTCTTTTTAGACCAAGTAACAATCCAGTGAATTTATTACTTGTACAGAAGTGTATTAAAAAGAGTAATCACTATTTACTTTTGCATAACTTCCAATCCAGGACAAAAATAGGACTTCAGTAGAATTCAAGGTAACTTACCAGTATGTTGGTCTTAAAAATATTAGATTAAAAAAAGGAAAAAAATCAACTTGTTCTTTTTAGTATACAATAAGAATCACAAATATCTAAGTAATTCTTACTTTATAATACAGCTCCATTTTGTTTGTAGAAACAGCGTCTGCTCTAAGTAAAGACAGAACAAAAGTTACATACTGTATTCTTTTGGCAACTTAACTGGACTTTACCTACCTGGGTTTTGAATAGCAATAAAAGTCTTTATACATTGCTGTAATTTTCCTTAAGGTGAACTTCTGCCACCATACGCAGACCTTGTCTGTCACTTCATGTGTTCTTCCTCAAATGCTGTGTTCTGTTCTCTGCCGTGTGAAGCATCTGTAGATACCACATAGCCCTGCCTTCCACGCTGTTAGCTCAAGCCCTACTTTTTGTTTAAACTGAAGTTGTTTTTGTTGGATTTTTGTACTGACAGTGGCATGAAGTGTCAAAGGGGAACTGAGGTCTGTTTTATGTGTTTTCTCCACAGCATGCATCAAAACCATGTTTACTCCTTTCCTTCACCCTCAACCTTTAATTAAACACTCATGCTCTTCATTTTTCTTTCCTAAGTACAATTTAAAAATCCAGCACCTGTCTCTTGACACAGCCATCCTCTCCTCAGTTGTGGAACGGCAGTAACTCTTTACTTACCCAAGCCTGCTTACTAACACACTAATTTTTTTCAGCCCAAATCTCACTATCTTTTCCCTTATTTATAGTTTCCCAACACCTTACCCTTCCCTAATGAATGCAGTTTCAACTTCTTAGCATATCATTAGAGCCTTAATTCTAATGTGACTTGAACCTGCTCTTTTCCAGTGTCTTCTCCAGCTAGTTTTTCCCTCTTCCCCAGTTATCCAGAAGCAGCCGTTTACCTGAATCTCTGCATTCAAGTGTCAGTTATCTTTCTATACATGATTGGTAATTTATCATATATACATAATTCTTTTTCTTTTTCCCAAGATATTGTGTCAATTTGAAATAAATACATTTTGTTTTGTATTTTTATTAACATAATTATAGGAAGCTTGGAAGCCTAGAGTATTTAAGATTAAGGCATAATCATGTGAATTATAGAAGCCTAAGTTGGAAGCCTTATTCTTACCAAAAGCAACTATTGAACTAAGTTATTTGACTTCTGTGAATCTTATTTTCCTCATTATATATCTTTGGAAGGGTTGTTATAATTACCTGAGGCATATTGACTGTACTTGGCATGTGTTCTCTTTGTTGTGATAATGGTTGTATGTTTCTTTCTTTGAGTACTATGAGTGACAATAACTGGTGCTTAGTAGAAACAAAGTCAAAATACCTAATACAAGTTTAGCAAGAAGGCCAACTCACGTGTTAGTTTAATAGTCTCAGACATGAAAGTAAAAATTCTTAAGAGATACAATACTATCCTATGAGATTAGAAGGCTAAGTATTGGAGTTTTTAAATTTGAAAAGATGAATGCTCTAACCCTTCAATTTGATCTACTGTAAGGGGAAATTCGGCTGTGTTGTTAATGTTCAGTCTTTGTTTTGTAATTCGGGAGAGCATGGGAAACCTTGGTTACTGTGTTAAATACTGTGAACAAAAGCAACCCAACAGGAGAATGAAAGAGTCTGTTTTCTAATACATGTCAGGTCATAGTCCCTCTTTGAGGCAAGTCAACAGGAACCATGAAGAAGTGCTGCTTGCAGGCTTGCTTTTTCCAGGCGTCTACTCACAGCTTCCTTATATAAGCCAGGGCTGCCTGGAGAGGTGACATAGCCCACAGTGAGCGCCCACATCAAATAACAATCAAGAAAGTGTTCACAGACCAGTCTGATCTAAGCAATTCTTCAATTTAAGTTCTTCTTCCTAACAGGAGACTCTGGGGTGTGTCAAGTTGACGCTGAAGATAACTATCACCTCAATAAAGATTTTAAACTGCCAATACCCAGGAGACAATGTACAAAGGATCCTAATGAGGTTTATTTAAAGAGTTCAGGTATTTATTAAGAAAAGTAAATGGATAAGAAATGTTCTTGAATTACACAATAAGAAAAAATGATTTAAGTCAGATACATCTTACTTTCTTATGGCTATTTGGACTTAAGTATAGTCATTTTCTGATAGAATATTCAGAGCTTTCGTGTTAATACATAAAATGGCTTATAGCCATAACATGTTGTAGTTGTGCTGTATACACGGTGTGATAGGCATCAGCAGCTTGGTGAGGGATCTAAGCACTGCCTACTGGAGTAGCTGACACTTGTAGTTGTGTGTTAGTACCTCTGGAGAGAATAAACCCTTTGTTTAGCTATGCTATACCTAGGCTAAGCATTTTTATTTTAATAATCAAACACTGATCCCAGTATATGTTCACTTAGGTTATATTTTAGGAATAATTTTTTAAGTCAAAATTAATCAAGACTCCCAACTTTCACTAGATGAAAAGTCAAAATAGGTGTTCTTTCTCTCTACAGTAGTGTGGAAGAACACAAATTCTGGGGCCAGAGTGAGTTTGATTCTGGCTTGCTGGAAGAACCCAGAGCAGAGAGAGAAAGAAGTAGATTAAACATGGCCAGCAGACTGGGCATGACCAGGAATATTTACAAAAGATGGGAGACTAGCAGGAGACAGAGTAGAGAAGACATAGTAAAAGCAAGAGCAGAGAGAGACTAGCAAGGATAGCAGGGTTACACAGAAAATGAGTGTGTGGAGTGAGGGGAGTCTGGGAGCAAGAGGAAGCTTAGGGTGGGGAAGAGGGATACAGAGCTAGACTGCTATATAGACTTTGAATGTATAACAGATGCTTGTGATGCTGAGTGATCCCAGACAGGAGCATGTGCTTTGATATGCTATTAGATGTCACAGGTAGGCATATGTCCCTTCTGCTAGAAGTAAGGGAAATGACTTCTTGTGGTGGAGGGGAACTGGCTTCACAAGTTTAAGAGGAATGCTGGCTTCTATCTAACCACTAGAAATCTTCCTATAGTCTAGGTTGAGCTCATTTCTGGATATTTGGACTGCCTTTCGGCAGTAAGTTTTTTTTTTTTTTTTTTTTCCGGCAGTAAGTTTTTAGCTGTATGGCCTTGAATTGATTAGTTTGTGGAGTACAGTTTTATAAATAGAATGGAATAATTATACATCAATCACAAATTGGTGTTGGTGTAATTGAAATGATATGTTTGTAAAATTCCAACTCCTAAGGGGCCAGAAATAGTAGCCACCATTGCTCTTACCTTTCAGGTGAGTAGGCCACAATTTTATTTGCCTCCAAAAGCAATACTGCATCTCTGACTGTGGTTCAGCCTCTGTCCTGATAGCTAGTTGGCATTTGTTAGTTATGTAGTCATTGCTGAGTTTCCTTTTGGGCTGTGTATGTCTACATGTGTCTGTAAGTTAATGCATTTTTTTTTGTTGTTGTTGTTGTTGTCCCAGCCTATTCTGAATGGCCTCTCTTCCTGTTTTCTTGCATCTGTTTTCTCTTGTGCTCTGAACTTTCTCACAGTTGAACAAACATGGAATTCTTAGTTTCCTTGCTTTACTCTTTGCTTTGCATGGCTACATAGCTTTGCATTTCCCTCATTTAATTTGAGTTTCTGATCCAACATTCTCTGACCAGAGAGCTTTTCCTTGGGCTGGTAAGATGGTTCAGTGAGCAGTGAGGAAAGGTGCTCTCTGCTGAGTCCGATGAACTCTGGGAGTTACCTGGTGGAAAAGAGATCCAACCCCTGCAGGTTGTCTGGTGACCTCCACACATATGCCCTGCCACGTGTGTGCTCCCTGCTCTACAGATAGATAGATAAATATAATTTCATGTTTTTTAATTAGATCTTTCTTTACTAGTTTGTAAACACCTAACCCTACCCTTAGCGTTGCCTGGGTAGTAAGTAGTATATTCACTTACAGATATTTCTGAATTGAAACAAATCAGTGCTCTATAAATATTAAGTATTTTGATTGAACTTTGTTACTGTGTACCAGAAATTCACATTGCGAAGAGTGTGGCAGTGTAGCTCTCACCAGAATTTCCAAAAGCATTTTGAGAAGGTATGACCAATGTTAATAACAGGCTTACACCAGGGGAAAAAAAAAAAAAACACCTTTGAAGCAGGAATTTAGGTACCTTGACCCTTTTAACATTGTTCTTAAAGTCTAAGCAGTATATTCATTTTGTAGAAGTATGAAATGAGGATGACAAAGATTCAGGTATCCTTGGGTGGAGTTCTCAGAGTTTTCATAGCATGTGCATTAGATATATCAATCAAGGAGGAGAAAAGTAATATACATCTAACAATAGTCATTCCTTGTACTTTCATCATCTTAATGGAAAGAGGATGATATTTGCGCAGGGAACACTCAGTGGGATACTTGCTTGAGTCCTTTCTGGAGAGAGGTGACTTCTGGGCATATAGGCTTTCTGTCAAGTGAAAATCCCTGCCTTCAAAGGTTTTTAGGGGACTTCATATGTCTGAATATCTTTCTACCACAGATCTTGAGAGCTTCCCTTTCTTTGTTTTGTTATTTGCTGCTACTTCTGATTCCAAAGCAAGTGGAGCCCTGGTTCAGTGGACTCAGTGCCTGCTTTAAGGAAGCTGTGCACCGCTTATACTTAGGGCTGTCAGTGTAGCTCATGGCTTCCTCTGTGGCTCTAAGGGCTGCATGCTTACTTCCCCTACTAGCACTGAGGTCCTTCCTGCACAACCAACTCGTTTGTCCATAGGTCCTTAACACAGCACAAACAACTGAGAGGGGTTAGTGGGAATTTTGGCAGAACAATGAATATTGTCTAAGCTGTGTCATTTTCACTTAAAGACAAAGTCATTATCAGATCTTTTTACATTGTTTTTATTTAATAAAAACAAAGTGTTTTGGATTTTTATACTACTCATGGGAAAGCAAAGTAGGGCTTAGCAAATTGTGTGTGTATGTGGTGGGTTAACACATATATGTGCTCCTGGGTATTCTGGGACTCTTTTCCTATCTAGCAATAGCTGCCTTAATGTTCTTGTGTGAGTTCTCAGATCTTATCACCAAACATGTTAGAAGAGTTTAAGATTCAACATTATCCATGTAAAGACTAATTGTCGTTTGAATTCACACTTTCTATAATCCCAGTTATTTGATGATTACATCATGGGATATGCCATAATGTATTTTATATAACCCTCTGTTTCTAATTAAGACATCTCAACTCTACTTTGATTGGAAGCCAGCTTTGAGACAGGTTGTGCCATACCATCCAGGATGGCTTCTGGCTTGTGATCCTTCTGTCTCCCTGCTGATTATTAGCTATGGTTATAGGCTTCTACTGCCCATCACTTATGTTTCCTAGAGTTCTTCACCCATAGTTGGGGCTTCTTAACCCCAGACCTTGCCCACAAAGGAGTTTTCAGCCAGCCAGCTTCCACCTGCCTTCCACTCTGACTTTCGGTTGTCCTTCCCCTTGATTCCCACCCCTTCCACACCTTCTTCCTACTCTCTAGTCCTGCTGCCTTTGCCTTTCCAATTCCTCCCTTGCTTTCTCACCTGCTTTTCCTCCCCTGCATCACTGCTCCCTCTTATTTCACATCTCCTTTCCCCACTCCCTTCTGTTCTAGCTCTCGGCTTTCCCCCTGCATCCTGCACCCCTCTTCTCACTCTGCGCTCCTGCAGATGCACACTGCACTAGGATAGATGAAGCCTGTTGCTTGGTACCTGGCAGCAACACTGTAATTTGATTTCCCCCTCCACAGTGTCCTTATTCCATTTCCCATCAGAGGTAATCCCTGCAGGGTATCAAATGTTTCTTTAGATGTGTACGGCAACCTTACATCTGCATGAGTGATGTTTGTAGTTAATGTAAGTAGGACTATACATTTCTAGTTCCCGTACCTTGTTTCTTTGCTACTTTTAGAGCAGATTAGGTGGCTAGGGTTGGATCTCATTTCTTCTTCTGACTTCTCCATGATGTCCTTTCATATAAATCTTTATTTTATTTATTCTGCTAGTAGTGGTCACGCAACAAACCTGTCAATCCTGGGCATTTCAAGTAGTTCTGCTGTGAATATACTGTCCAGTTATGGCTTTCTTGGAATTTTTTCTAACACTGTTCTCAGGGCTATAGAGTAAGTACACACTGCATCTCACCAAGTGCAAGAGATAACCCTGTACAGTGACTAAGCCCACTTGGCCTCCAAGAGCTCTAAGTAGTGTTTCTTGTTTTACCCCTTGAATTTATTTGATTTTGTGGTTTTAGTGAGGTAGCCAATGGCTATCATTTCTGTTTGCATTTCTCTGATTGATAATGAAACGGAACTTTATTTTATATACTGCTTTGTGTTGGAATTGTTTTTCTTCTCAATTATTAGTTACATCTTTTGCATATCTTTCTGTTGGCTTTTTTCCTCATTTGTAGAGTTGTATTTCTATTTCATTTCAATATGGTAAATATCTCTTGTTCATTTTATTACTATACTCTTATGATATAGGCATATTTATCAATGTTCCTTTAGGACTTAAATGTTTAAGAAATCCTTTGCATTCCAATTGGATGAGATATAAGAATTTTTCCAGTGTAAGTTATTTCTGTTATTTTCATAATTATACATATCATACCTCTCTAATTCAGGAATCTGAAATGCTTTGTAGTGCATAACCTAAGACTGTTTTCAGAAGGCTTCAGGTTTCAGCTTCTCAGCTTAGAGGTGCTCAACTGTGAAAGTTTATGCAAAGCTTCTAAAATTTGAAAACGGAAGATCTGAAATAATTCTAGAACCAGACATTTCAAATGAGGGCCATACGGTCTGCACTTATCATTTGACAGGTGATACTCCAGGAGTGAGATGGGGCTTGTTGTATGGCGGTATGGCAGTAAGATAGGGCATCACCGTTTTCTGTCTGTGTAAGGCTGGTTGCACACTTCTTTCAAATTATCCACCTACTTCTCAAGGATTTGCATTATTCCCTCTTTCATATAAAAATTGCCCTACACACAAGGATCTGTTTAGGACCTTGATTCAGTTTTAAGAATAGCAAGCCCCAAGACCTGGGCCCCAGAGTCCTCTTTTAAAAAAGAAAAAGAAAAGAAAAGAAAACCAGTGATACCAGGAATGATGGAACTTCATGCAGGAAGTTACACATTCCAGGATTTTTCTTATGGCCTACTTCGCATTAGACACGGAACACTCAGAGTAGCATGCCCTGGTTTGTGTGTGTGTGTGTGTGTGTGTGTGTGTGTGTGTCTATACATATATGTGATATAGGTATATACATGTATATGTACATGTGTGTATATATATATATATATATATATATATATATATATATATATATATATATATATATGTTAACTCATAACAGAGAAATAGAAATTTGATGAATGGCATACATCTAGGCACAAAATCAGAACATTTTTGTAGAAAAGAGGTCCTCTGAGAGGTAGAATATGAAGAAGGACAAGATAGTAAGGTGGCCAGTCGTGCTGTGTCATCATTGGTACTCTCTGCAGTGCACTGACGAAGAACCCTTTCTTGAATACCACATAACTTCTGCTGAAAGCAGCCTCATCTAGAGCAGTGTGTCTGTGTGTCCAGGACTGTGAGCCTGCCCTTAACTGAAGCCTCTCTTCATGCTTGCACACTTGGAAGGCTTGCCAGCCACTGACCAGGAGGGAGGTGCTGGCCTGTGGAGCATAGCACTGCAGTTTACTAACTCCTTATTTTCAGAACTGAACAACTCTGTGCATGGTATTGGGGCTATGGAGTGAGTGGCTATTGGAGTCAGTCAGCTGAGCCTCTTCTCTGACTGATATGTTCTTAGGATGTGTTATTCAGTCTTTCCAATCATGTTATTTGCCTCTGAAATTAGGAGCTCTTGTTTAAAAGTTATGTAAGTCTTTGGATAAAATAATAATAACGCATAGCATTGATTGAGAAATGGTGTTAGTTTGTTGAATCCATAATCCTCCTGCTCTGCAGTCCAAACACTGAGATTGCAGGCCCTGCTGATAGAAATTTTCATTCAGGGACTCTCTGGGCCTCTGATGGGTTAACTTTTACACTACTACCAGGTAAGAAAAATGGGAAATTTTCTTTCTATTCACTAAATAAGTCCTTTAGTGCTATCTAAAAGTAGAAAATCTTCAGCATTTAAATTATTGTAATCATGAGTAAACCTGGTTTTTCTTTGATGAAGATTTAATAAAATCTGTCTCATGAACTGAAACTTTTCCTTCTACCAAAACCTAACTTTAAAATAGTTCATTTTCAGTTATAATGAGTTTTTAATTTTTACATTTCTCTTTACTAAAAAGATGGATATCTGTTCTCTGTAATAAAATAAATTCTTCTCTTTCTAATGTGTCTTGTTACCTAACTTTGAGATCACAACCTGAACCCCAAGTAAAGTTTTGTATCTATTCTCAAAAAGCCAACATAAAAATAAAGAAATAAAAGTGGTAACCGAAAAGGAGATTGCTGCAGTATGGCCAGTTTGAAAGAGGAAGCCATCCAGCGACTCCCCAAGTCTGTCTTGGAGTCCTGAATCCAGATCCAGCATTTAAATATAGGGCCAAGGATTTGCACATCGGAGCAATCCAAGTCCTATGGTCTGACCCACCAGTAGCTCATCATTGTCTGAACTTCTTTCTCTTCTTGTAAGGTGTTCTAACAGTAAAGTTGTTAAAACTGTAGGAGATCTTTTTAGTGGAGGCAAGTTCCCCTCTGTTTGGAGCCCTTTTCTTCTCGCAACATACAATTCCTGGGGAGATTCCTTGTTGTTTCAATAGTCTGACAGATTGAAATGCACCAAGTATGTCTTTAGAATCAATTTATTTTTTACCAGGCTTGTTGCTTTTTCTCTCACTAAACAATGGAATAGAGGTTATAGAAGAAAAATGATTGAAATTACATGAATGGGTCACCCCGTTACATATCTAGTAGAGGAGAAATGTCACTGATAGACTTCAGAAAGGGTCTTCTAAGTAGTAGAAATTTCATCTTAGGAATTTGATTGAAAATAGTAATGTTTTTGTTAGGGTACCTGGCTTGGTGGATAAAGCACTTGCTGAGTAAGCATCAGGATGTGAGCTTGGTCCTGTAACACACACATAAAGTCATAAATATAATCTCTGTGACTGGGTAGCCATGCCACTGGTTCAGTGAGAGACCCAGTCAAAAAAAAAAAAAAAAAAAAAAAAGGTAGAGAGTAATTGAGAAAGACACCAGCATCAGTCTCTTGCCTCCGCATCAAAAGTGCTCACACAATCCTGCTCAGTGGAGGATCACTTTATACTTTCACAAAGACAGTATGCTGTGCATGTGCTCAGTCCAGCTGTTATAAGAAAACCATGCTAAGTATTAAAGAATAATCCACAGTAGCTTTTAAATATACTAACCTATTTCTTGTCTCTAGTTTTTGGTTATAAGAGTATTATGTTTTCTATATTTATACCTTTAAATCTACATAGTATATGAACACTAAATTTCAAAATCTTATATTACTTAAGTGACTCTTCTACTAAAGGAAATCTTATTAATGATAGAATCTTCCATACTATTTTTTTATCTTAGCCATGGAAAAAGTGATCTCTTTTGTTTCAAGGGGGACCTCACCATTTAGAAAGCATATTAAACAATAATGGGGATACACAATTTAAGATTGTGGGTTATTTGATATGGGAAAGGAAATGAGTAACTGAAAAAAATTAAAGACAGTAATTTACACTTATAGAAAAGCATGTACATATAGTATACATATGTGTCTATATGCCTGAATAATAATCACAGGCATGTGTGCATATGGACACACACAGTCACTGTTCAAATTAGAAACACTAGAGCTTTTGGCTGAACTACTATAGGCTTGTCAGTTTTCCAGCTGGTAATAAAAGGAAATGCTTCTAAATGGACTATTTATTGCTTTTTAAGTTCATACATATTTTTAGCAACAAAGTGTAGGGTAGATGAGGAATAGCCAGATAATTGTCTTCATATTTGCTTAAGGAGAAATAGTTGACGTGGCAGTGAACTATAGATGACAACACAGATTTTGGAGATTCAAGGGTAGTACATTAGGCAAAGGAACTGGTGAGATAAGATGATTGTGAGCGGCTGTGTCAGATGCACACATAGGAGGAGATGTGGCTCTGAGACTGCGATGAGAGGAAAAGGAATCCTTTCAGTGCTTCTCAGAAGTGGGTGCTCTAACATCAAAGATACCCTATCTTACTATTGGTGTTTATAGGGCCATTGGACAAGGAAATGATTTTTTTAACCCTTTAGTTTTAAAGTGTATCCTTTACAAAATTATGGGTTTCCTTTTGATAATTTTTGAGCATATACAACATGAATGTAAGTCATCTTCATCCTAGCTAACAGTCTCTGTCAGCCACTTTCCCTACCCTATTCCCCTCACTTTGCCTAAATCCTGTGTCTTTAAAGAGAAGTAAATATTCTTTTTAATTATTTAGTATATCAGTGTGTGACTTTAAAATATGGAGGACCTAAACTTAAATTCTATCTGAAAAGCTGCTGTGATTCTTGCCAGTGTGTTGTATGTATGATGTTTGGGAAGTGTTTCTTAAAGAAAAAAATCACAATTGTTTTATTTGCTATTACAGTGGTCTTTTTAGGTGTTTTAAATTCTCTGAGAATACATAATCAGCATCATCATCCCTATTAATAGAATTATTATCACCACTAGATGGTGTGTGGGGAATTAGGGGCCCTGAATATTATAGAATCCATTTTCCTGTCTGCAATCACTAATTGGCTGTTAGGGGAATATAGGAATCTATTATAGAATAGAAGAAAGAGGTTGATAACATTTGGTGAACTCTTCTTGCTAATTAAAGTTGTCTTGGAGATAGGGTGAAAGAATGTAGCCATGGCAAAAAAGGAACTCTCCCAAACTTATATTTTTAAATTAAAATAGAGCACTAAAGTAGATTTTATAAATACCTTGGACTGGAAGCAAATATTGGTTAAATTTATCAGTGGAGCTAACTTCTTGAGAATTCCTTATTAAGCAAGACAAACTGTCTTCAGGAGGTCTACATGTGTGACTTTTCCTGAATTGAAGTTTGGACTCAGTTCCCAGATTACCTTCTCTATGATGCCTTCCCTAAAACATAAGAAATTAAATAAAGCTTCTTGAGTAGACAGGTATCATCTTCCAAGTCTATCACGGTTTTATTTCTTCTTTTTTCTGGTGATCTTAACAGACTTGAGGGGGCCTGATGTAGGAAATGTGCTGCCAATTGCTTCACATATGATGTCTTGAGTCTGGCTTCCTTTAGATTGAAAACATAATTGGAAGGCAACATAACTCATTCCATTCAGATGATAATTAAGCAAAAGTAACTCAAATCCAATTATGGGAAATCATTTATGCTTCTTCCTGTGTCTCCTTATGCTTAATTTTTAAAAGTAGAATGTAGTATCTCAAAAGGATTCTTTTTCTCTTTTGTCTTTTAAATCCTAGAACAGTGGTTCTAACCATCCTAATGCTGTGACCCTTTAATGCAGTTCTTCATGTTGTGGTGACCGCCAACCATACAATTATTTTGTTGCTATTTCACAACTGTAATTTTATGACTCTTATGAATCATAATGTAAATATCTAATTTACATATCACATATCAGGATAACTGATATGTGAACCCTGTGAAAGGTATGTTCAACCACAAGGGGGTCACAATTCACAGGTTGAGAACCACTCTGCTAGAGCCTAGCAAATGACCTGCTCAGCACATATAGAGAATAAAAGTCCTTGATATGATAGTTAACAATGACCCAAAATACTTGCAAAACTATTTTGAACACTGGAATAATTTCATATTATTTATAAGTGTGATAGGTTAATTATGATTATTTTACAATGCCAGGATAAAGTAGATCTAGGTTGCTGAAGACAATGTAATGTTTTAATGTACCAAATCTTTCGATAGTGTAACATTTATATTTGTTTCAAGACACTTAATAGCTACTGAAAACATGCATTCCTACTTAGATGTATTCTTATTGAGTCATAGATCACAAAGTTTAGACATGTGCTTAAAAATTTGACACAGCCAGAAAATTGTTGTTCTGTGGACTGGTGAGTGGGGGTGATGACACACGCTGAAGACAGGTTCTTACTAAGTGATTGTCTAATTTTGTGTTAACAAAAACACCATAAAAATTGTGTTAAATTTAAGTGTTGCAAAGATCTTTAGTCTCACAAAGATGCTTCTACTCTGGGAAGACTACAGATGAGTCAATATTATGCAACAGAAAATACAGCAAGCTCACCGTGCAGTTTTGAGTTCTCATCAGGCAGTACATACAGTAAACACATCAAACACCTTTTCCCCCTAAAGTTCATCAGCTCGATAATAACTTTATGTAACACCATCCATCTTCTATTGGCATTGGCTTGCAAAAATGTAGCACATGACTTTTGCATAATAGATGTTTTTATTTACATTAATGAATATTATATACCCAGGAAATAAATTGTCCCATATATGTATGTGGAAATGTATTTGTGACAAATACAGATCGATTAGGTGCATACCTAAAGGCCAGTAAGTAAGGAGAGTGAAACATAGATACTGATACGCATTCCATTCTTTTCAGCTTCATTTTGATTGGTAACATTGCCTGGAACCTAGTCATAAGCTTCACACTAATAACTTTCTGATGAATTAAAGTTGTGTGTAGCAAGTCAGCTTTTAACATTCATCCCACCAGCTGCTTAGATCCTGTTATGCATTTCTCAATCTTTTTTTGAGATTTATGTATTTATTATATATAAGTACACTGTAGCTATCTTCAATTAGCAATAATCGCGCCTCGGATAAACCTCATTGGCTACGATACTGCCACTGCGCAAAGCTTGTAGCTATCTTCAGACACACATGAATAAGGCACCAGATCCCATTACAGATGGTTGTGAGCCACCATGTTGTTTCTGGGAATTGAACTCAGGACCTCTGGAAGAGCAGTCTGTGCTCTTAACTATTGGGCCATCTCTCCAGCTTGCATTTCTCAAATCTTTATTGAGTTCTTGAAAGAGGAATACAGGATGAGTTGATTATTAAAATGGTTTGCCCTCATTTTAAAATATTCAGCTATTAAAAATGAGGACATCATGAATTTTGCAGGCAAATGGATGAAGCTAGAAAATACCATCCTGAGTGAGATAAACCAGACCCAGAAGGACATGCATGATATACACTCACTGTTAAGTGGATATTAGCCAATAAGTACATAAAACCCATGATACAACCAGTGACCAACAATAAGAAGTTTAACAAGAAGGAAGGCCCAAATGAGCATGCTTTAATACCACTTAGGAAAGGGAACAAATTAATCATGGGAGGCAGAGGGAGAGGGTAATCTGGGGAGGGGGAGGGCAAAAGGGGGCAGGATCAGTTATGGGGTGGGAGACAAGTCCAAAGGGCCAGGAGAATAAATGGAAATATGCAGCTGCTGGGGATGGGGTGGAGGGGGAACTCTAGAAAGTCCAAGAGATCTGGAATGGGGGAGGGGGCTCCCAGGAATCATTGTGGTTGACCTTAGCCTAAATACCCAACAGTGGGGAGACCAGAAAAGTCCTCCAGCAGATAGACAGGGTCCTTAGTGGAGGGATGGGGATTTGCATGGGTGAGGGTATGAGAGGGGAGTAACGTTTCAGAGGCAAAGGGGAGGGAGGGTAGGGAGAAGAACTCTTGGAGGGGGGACCAGGAAGGAGGGCAGCATTTGGAATGTAAATACATAAAATCATTTTTTTAAGTTTTGGCCTTTCTTAGGTAGGGAAGTTGTAGGCAAGCTGTGTTTGTGAGTCATAGGGATCTATATCTGCAGAAGGACTGTCCGGTAGGAAGTAAATGCAAAGACCTACTTGTCCCTTTGCTATTCATCACTGTTGATTGGCTCCAGGAGCAGGAAGCAGTACTTTTAGGAAACCTGGTGATCAAGAATTTCTTATGTACAAACATGACTTGTTAATGGTATTCAAAGCTGTTCAGAAAGTCAAGTGAGACGTGGCAGCGTCACAGAGGAAGAACAATAGATCTAAGGAACAAAATGTTGAAATACGTAAGAAAAAAAAGAGAATCAAATTACTCACTACTGCTGTTGATCCAGTTCATTACTATCCCAGTTTATCAGTTGTATGAAAAATAGTTTTCATATGAATCAGTTGTATGTCTGTCTCTTTCCCCTATCAGGGAGTGAAAAATTGGCTGATTTTCCATATTTTGCATGCCTTCCTTTGAATGTATATGACATTCATGCCTTGACAATTGGTATATAAGGGCAGATACAGAGGACATTAATCCATGGAGCAGTTGGGAATGGCCTAGCTCTGTTTTCAAGTAATTAATGTAGAGGGATGGCAAATATTCTTTACAGTTCTATTAGTAGTTTCTAAAATAGGATTTTGAATGTACTAGTATAATTAATGGGTTTAATTTTCTTTACTGTGAAATCTCTAGACAGTACAAATGGGCAGACCATTCTTCAGAAGATCAGAAGACGAAGCCATGAGTTTTTTCTTCATTCATGGTTTTCTTCATTCTCTCCTTGACTTAGTGCTTAGAATGCAGGGCTGAGAGCAGAAGGCCTTTGGAGCTGGCTAAGCTACTGACTAGCTGAAGACTGCAGGCCTCGCCTCTGTAAAGAGTGTGCTGCTACTGCTGTCGGCGAAGCCTGCTGTGACTTAGTACATTTCTTCCTTTGTTCAACCCATGCAATTATTTGCTATCATTTATTAGTAATTTTCCCACCTGTAATTTAGGAGTGCTTGGCAAGTCTAGGGTAGTAGGCTAGATATCCAGTGATGGCCTAGATTTTAGATGGCATTGCATTCTAAAGCCACAAGGGATCAAGCAAGGCAGTGCACATCTATAACCCCAGCACTTAGGAGATAGAAGCAAGAATATCAGTAATTCAGGCCGTCATGTATAGAGTTAGCTCAAGGGAAGCCTGGCTGCATGGTACAAAAGTAAACAAATCTCAATTTAAAATTATTAAGTAAATGTGTAAATGGGGGGAAAATCAATGAACAAAGTGTCTCTGCTCTTTGGATGATGGGACAAAAAGAGAAAAAATAAATAAAAAACAGAAAAGAAACCACTAAGGAATAGTTGAAAGAAACTTTTCCAATAACATGATCCATTACAAATCCATTCAGTATGTTGTTTCAGTGGAAGAACACCTAACATTTTATTAGAATAATTTACTAATTTAAACAACACTTTTCGGAGGGTACCATATGGCACATGTTTTTCTCAACACTATATGATAATTCATTTTGTTAATATAAGTTATATGATATAGACTTTGTTATCACCCTTATTTTAAATTATCAGTAAACTTAGACACAATTATTGTTCTAAAGAACACAGACAAGTCGGGACAGTATTGCCCTGGAGTGGTCTGGCTTCTGGATGTCTTCTGTAGCCACTGTACTGTGATGGTCCCAAGTAATATGAAGTGATAATTTATAAATCAAACTGACAGTGATAAAAGTCCCTCTAGCTGTATTGTGTATATATGTATAAGTATGTATGTGTATGTGTGTGTGTACATATCCATATACCTTTATATTTCTCCCTTCACATCTTTTATTGGACCAATTAAGAGACTTTGTTAAATGCTATCACATTAGATTTAGACAAAATGTCTTTGAATTGTGAGGTTTGTTAGCTTGGATCTTTGGAATAGTCATCTTTTGGAGTCATTTTCTTTATTAGAATAAATGCAAAGACTCCTTTGAGATCATCAAGGGAAAATATTCTATAAAACATAAAGCATCATAGAAAACAGATAGGCAGTAATTCAGAAAGACCAGTTTCCCGAAAGATGAGACTTTCCCACAGTCCAGTTTTCCGTCCATTCTATTAGACACTCTAAAGACTGCTCTCCTTAGACCTATTTCTTGCTTAGGACATTACATCTACTTAATGTTCATGTTAAAACCTAAAAACCACATGTTGACAGGTATCGTACCATGAGCATGGTCCTTGTTCACTTAAAATGGAGCAGTAGAATCTATATTCTGAGTGATAAGTAACATATTCACCCAAGTAATTTTGAATGCACAGTTCTCCAGAAAGATCAACATTGACTGGCTGTCACTGATCCTGAGCAGTGTGACTTTGAACTTCCAAAGCATCAGGCCTAGGCTGGCTATTCATCTTAGCTTCTGGTTCTGATCTTGTAAGAGTTTCACAACCAGTTTCTGTGCTCCTTTATACTCCTTTACAAGGCAGGCTGTATTTAAAGCATTCTGTCTGCAAAGGCTGTGTGGGAAAGTTTATCCTCTGCTTTTCTGGGGTTTTTGTGTGTGTGTGTGTGTGTGTGTGTGTGTGTGTGTGTGTGTGTGTGTTTCTCTTTTTGTTGCTTACTTGTTTTTAAGAGAGTAATCAGAATGGCCTAATTGTCTTAGATGTTCCACACATCAGAATTAAAAGCTACATTTTTGTTTTTCTAAAGTATAAGCACCCCTGTTGACTAATAAAGCCCTTTGCCAGTCTTGACTTGGACAGCAAAGAAGATGTGCTATTTAGTAATGTCAAAACTAAGGGGTTATTGCCTGGTTGTTTAAGTAAATTCCATTGAAATATGAGTTACTTGTCCAGGCTACTTGACTGTAATTTAATTCAAAGATTCAAAATTCAAAGACATTTTTAGGATGTCTATTATACTCGATTCTTGTTCAGGCTTCCAATTCCTTTTCTCTGTTTTCACATCCCAAAGATGAGAGAGGGATTGTTAGTATGTCAACTACAACAGATTTTTGCTTTTGTATTAAATGGTATGACCCCCAAACCATGTTCATATCATTCATCCTGGAAGTTTTGAGTGAAGTCAGAACTCTGCCCTGTTTGTTTAAAAACATTTAAAACTCCAGTTGTTAGCTGTTCTCTGATTCGGACCAGCTGTGACTTTCTGTAATGATTTTCTTAAGCTGCAAAAAGAAACTGTGTTTAAAGAGAACGTCTGTGAGTGTGAAGATAAACATTAAGATGCAGTTAGGAATTTTAGCAGTTGTAGATTCTTATCAAAGATGCATGTCCTTATTAGCCATTGAGTGGTAATGAGAGAAATGGATGGGGTTGGAAGAATGAGGAGAGATAAATGGTGTAAACACAGTATACATGCATAATATTTACAGTTTTAGTAAGGACTTCTTAATGTCTCTATTTATAGACAGAAGATATGAAGAATGACCTCAAATTTGTGAATGTTTCAGCTACATAACAGAAAAACTTGTTACTAACTTTTGAATTCTTGGCCTTCATGTTTTTCTACCAACCCAACAGCCTTTCCTTTGGATGTCCAAGGGAATGTCAAACTACATGAATGTCTGAACTCATTCTGTACAAGGATGACACAGTCAAGAGACTGTGCTATTTTACAGTTCAGAAGTCGTTTCTCTTGTCCTTGAATCATTTTATCAGGAGACAAGGAGTTCAGCAAACCCCAGATCTATTTTTGTCTTGACCAATGGCTGGTTGTATGACCTTTCACAAGTCACTTAACTTCTCTGTCACTCTATGCTAAATGAGCATCGAAGGAGCTGCTCCCCAGTCTGTCTATCAGGAAAGGTGAATGCAGCTGCTCAGATAGATTGGCCTGCTTATGGCATTTTGCCAGACACCATCCATCCAGTAGTGCAGAATTGCGAAGGAGACCAAATCTCATGGGGAAGGAGGATTTCCTAACAGGAAGCATCAGAAAAAAGCATAACATTTGCCACCACTTCCCCCTTCTCCCCTTCTCTTCTCCTCTCCCTCTGTCCCTTCCTTGCCCCTCTGTGTTAATAAGGGTGTGATCATTCAGTGGTAATATTTTTCCTTTATCTTTACATTTCATAACAAACTTGAACAGACTAATTTTGTAGTTCAATAAAATAAAGCAGTCAGTAGAACATATTTAATAAACCTGTTTTCTAGAAATCAGTTTTTATTTTACTACAGCCCTCTCACTAAGAAATCATACTTTTTAGCTATGCCAGAAAATATGGGGGATTTTCTGATTCATGACACTAGACATAGGTTCCCTATGACTGTGTATAATTACTTCGCATAAACAATCAAAAAATTAAGGAACCATATACTACACAATCAAATTTATGTAACCATTAATTACTTATCCTATTAATTCGAATAGAATTGACTTATTCAGCAATTACATCTTTGTACTATAAATTTCTATTTCCTCTTTAAAGACAATTTAAAAGTATTTAAAATACTTTACTTTGAAAAACTATCTTACTCCCCCAAAATAGGTAAATATACATTAGCTTTTCACATATGAACTCAGAGTGCCAATGTATATGTGAAAATGCCTTTGGACAGTGACAAAAGACTAGAGTACGAGTCAGGGATGGGCGTGTTGGGGCTAGAAAGATAACTCAACAGTTCAAAGCACAGCCTGCTCTTGGAAAAGGCCATGGCTGTTCTGATACTCCGGGTGGCTCACCACCACTGCCTCCTGCCTCCAGGTAAAGACACTGTACTCACATGCCCTACCTCACACTGACTCTCAGCCATACTACATTCATACTACTAAAAAAGACTTATTTTAAAAAGAAGCAGATTCGCTTTATTTAGGCTTGGATCTTTATTGTATTATTTAATCAGTGGTTGATTTCCCCCTTTTGTTTAACAAATTCTAGCATGGCTAAAGTAGAATTCACCATCTTACGCAGAGTGTGATGAATTTTTATGTTTGGAGACAGTTGTTCAGCCTCTACTATAATCCATTTAGTTCTCTATATATCCATTTTCCTGTCTCGGACTTTTCCCTATGTGAATAAGAACTTGGTGGGAGGACATATCCAGTGCCAGTTCTGCAGGTTATGAGAGAACTCGTTGGCAACAGCATCCATCATTCTTTAGACAGCATCACCAGGCACAGAGATGGCACCTCCGAGGAGTTTGTAATAGCAGGGACTCTAGTCCTTTGCTGGGAGCAGTGTACATTTTGCCTATTAATTTATACATTAGAGAGGAAAGGACACCTTACTAGATAGCTATAGAGCACATACATCCTGGGCAGTTATTTATCAAATATAGGGCTGTTTCAACTGTGCCATTTGCCTAAGAAGTGAAAGGACAACTTGTTGGGTTTTGCTCCAAATGTATAATGTTCTAACACTTTATTATCATTTTTAAATAACATGAAATTTACCAAGAGAACATAAAACTTAAACTAACATCAAACTATTTGAAGAATTACTGAATCTGCACCACCTTTGAAACTCAATTCTCTTTATCAAGGATCCCCAAAGGCCTATTTTGAAGCTTAAGACAACACTCAGGGAGCACACTTGTTCTAAAATCAAATTCCTATTAGAAAGTCTGTGTTAAACTTTGGCTCTCTGAGTGACTCTTGACTGTCTTTTACATTGATGTATCTGGGGCTCTTTTGGTTTCCTTCAGTGTTCTTAACTGAAGCTGCTTCATAACGTGGCTAACTTAGGCTGTTCGTTTCCAGTGTAATCCGTGTAAAAAGGAAGACGCTGCACTGAGGCTCTGACAGACGCTTTACGGGTGTTCCTGCCTACAGCTTGTAGTCCCTGGAGTGCAGAATGACTGAAAGTACAGCGTAGCCAATGTTCAGACTAGTGTCACAAACAATTAGCTTTTAAAATACATTCTTTTGAAGAGGCTCTGAGAGCTCACAGCCTGCACGCTCAGTGTCCATAATGTGAGTGATTTAAACCCCAGGACATATTTCTCTTGGGTTAGGAAACAGCAACTTAAACTGACATCTTGCCTGAGAATTTTGTGTCTGCAAAGTTGGACTTTATAACTTTATACAATTTTGCAAATTTGGAAGTAACAAAATTTCCACCAGTTTCTGGATAAAGAAAATCAATTTCTTCCTCAATGGTAATAATTGTGTGGTTGACAAAAAAAAAAAAAAAAAAAAAAAAAAAAGGTCTATCTTGATATTTGTTAGGATAGCCTGACTTGTGCATGAGTAGCACTTATAAGGTATTTGAGTATTTAAAGGTATAGTCTATTCATATAAGGAAAACTAAATAATTTTTCAAATGCTAAAGCACTAAGCATTCCTTTCAGTTTGTATCAATCTTCTCCCCTTGGTGCGTTCCCATGTCTCCTCCTGCAGTTGTTTGGGGTGCGACTGTGTGTCAACCACCATCCTATTTTGTGGTCACTTTTATGGACAGAAATAAAAGTGATTCATTCATTACTTGAGGATCTTATTATCAAATAAAGGTATAGAGAGTTACTAAAGTTTGAAACTAAACATAAATTCTTAATTTTGACTAGTATAATGGAAGGTTTCTTTCTTGAAGCCCAAAATTGGTAAGCTTCTTTGCTTTCTTTAACTTTTGGTTTCCATAACATGATTGTGCCCTTTTTTATTAGTGAAGACTGTCTTCATAATGCTTCTTGCAGACATTGTCATTAGGTCTTTGGGGGAGTCTTCTGAATGTTAAGAGAAAGGCTCTGATGACAGAAAAATAAACATAATACCTTTAATTGAGTCAATTAACTCTTAAAGGACAGGCCGAGCACCAACTAAAAGGCCTTTGTCTTTGGATTTGCCCGTAACTGTGTGCACTAGAATGACAGGCAGACTACTGACCACACCTTAAAGGATATGGACTACTCCAGCTAGTGTACCGCCAAAAGCAGAGCATCTGTGGCTACTGTTTTTGATTTCTATCCAATAGTTGTTGTATTAACAAGAATGAAGCACATTTTTTTTCCTTTTTGTACATGACACTGTTCTGCATTTGGAAAGGTTGTTTTGAAAATGTGTCAATGCTGCAAGGCCTTGACTGTGTTCTAGATCTTCTCTGAATGTGGCAATGTGGCTCTACCAATGCTGCACAGAGCTACTGTGCTTTCCAGCCTCACTCCTTGCCCTCATTTTGCCCTCTGCTTTTGGCAATGAGGATGGCAGCCATTAGAATGATGTACACTGTTTACTATGAGTTTAGTAACCCAGGACATCTGTTTTACATAATATAGAACCAAATTTCAAAGGCTTTCATGATATTAAGATATCAGCAAAGTCAAAAATATCTCATGGTAAAATCAGTATTGCTGCTTCCAGTCAGCTGGCTATACCCAGTAGACAGAGACAACCTAAACTATATTTTTGTGTTCATTCAAAAGGTCTTCAAGAAATAGTTCATTCATAGCTAGTACTTCAAAATGCTTTCTAACTGGATAAGTTGTAGTAACTTGTCCATGCTGCATTTGTTCCTTTAAAACTAGAAGAAATACTTTCCTGAAAGCAAGTAATCCAAATAAAATAAAATAGTGTCTTCTGCAGAATGTTAAAGCCTTATATACAGCAGATATTTATGAGGTCAGACATTTTGAACAATAAAATAACTTATGTCTTTAGTGAACTTAATACTCCTGGACTGGAGCAGAAAATTATTGTAGTACTTGAAATTGCTATCATCAGGGCAGGTGTCAGGGTACCTGGTTCTGGGGCCAGTTAGAATAGTGCTTACAGGAAGCTTCCTGCAGGAATCAGAACATCTACTCTAGCATATAGCTGTCACATCTTGGACCCAGACTTATATTTTTGAATATCAGTTTCTGCACTATTCTGGTAATAGAGAAGCTTAACCAAGGCTGATAGGCTTATAAACAAAAGAAGCTTCTAGAAGCTGGGAGATCCATGCATGTGGTGATGATATGTGATAAGGGCCTTCATGCTTTGCCATAATACTGTAGGAGGGTAATCCAGCAAACACATGGCAGAGAAGAAAATCTGATCTGCTGAAAAACAAAAAGAAACAAAAAGCCAGGCTATGGAGATGTGCACCTTTGATCCCAGCCCTTGGAAGGGCAGAAGATACGCAGAGAAACTCTATCTCAAAACATACACACACACACACACACACACACACACACACACACACACACACACACACACACACACACACACACCACACACACACACACCACACACACACACCACACCACACACACACACACACACACACACACCACACACACACACACTACACCATACACACATACACACTGGTCTGTTCTAGCAGCAGCTCACATTGAGATACGTACCCTTCTCCTGTTGTAGTGGCATTAATTAAGTTACATGGCGCCTCCCTAATCTCCTGAGCACTTATGGCCCACCTCTCAACTTCTGTCTTCTCAACTTTGTGTTGAGAACTCTGTTTCGGCATAGACTTTAGAGAAGACATTCAAAGTATGGCTGTCAGAAGAAAGGAAAAGGAGGACAGATAAATTCAACATGAATTTTCCCTGCCTCCTCTCTACTATTCTGCTTGTTGCTCTTTGGAGTAGATGTGATGTTGTAGGCAGTGATCTAAAGGGAAAAGCACCTTCTACAATGGGTAGTTTGGTGGCCCTGAAGTGTCCTTGTTTACAAAGATATTCTGAAAGAGGACCTCAGGTATATGAAATACTGAGTATTGGAGGCCGAGATCCAGTCTATGTGAATAAAAATTTCTGGCTTTAAACTTTTCTGGTCATCACTACATAGTTATATTTTTAACCCTTCTCCATTCCTTTTCTTTGGCCACTGTAAAACTTAGCTTGTATTAAGAAAAAAAAAAGGAAATAAAAATAATGAGCCTAAGAGACACAGTATGACTCTGATGCCAATATATGCCATATTGTGTTGCTTTTTGCCTCTTAATTTGTTTTGATTTTTTTAAATTTTGATTTTGAGGTCTCATTGTAGAATCCTACCTAGACTGAAACTCATCTGAAGAATAAGTCAAACTTGAAGAGACCATCCTGCCTCCTGAGTGTTGCTATTGTAAGCATAGGCTCCTACACATAGGCAAGGTCCTATTTCTGAGACAGAATGAAGATATGTAGTTGAAAATCAGTATTTGATCTGACTACTCTGTGAGGTCTGTGATGTGGCTGGGAAAATAGTCTATGGATTTTGCTATGGTTCTTTGGGAATTGGAAGTACTTGGTCTGTACAGAAAGCATGTTTCTTTTGTCTTACACATGGCTCAGCTTGCTCTAGTGACTCTACTGTCTGATGATAGCCTAGTGAAGTATGTTTGACAAATGGAATCTTACGCAGCTGATATCACAGAGATGTGGACACCTGTGTCTTCCCATTATGTGCTTTCTCCCTTTCTTCTACCCTGTTTCCTCCCTCTTGATTAAACATGTGCATCCAAAACTACCTACAGTATAATCATGCTTATTATCTTGATGATTTTTTGTGAAATGCAGTTTGTTTTTATTCCTAGTAGTAAAGATGAAGATGAAAATGGTGGTGAGATAAAAGGAAGAAGCCATGCAAATATGCATAAAGTACATTTTATGTTTCTATATCTCAAAAAGAAACCCATTTTATATTTTGAAACAACACTCAGTGTATGAAAATTTCAAAACACAGAAAGTTTTATGTAGCATTGCCAGTCATTTATTAATTCACACACATACATACACATGCACACATATATACATATATATTGAATACCTGCATCGTGCTAAGCACTAATATATAGATTTACAGCCATACATTCTTATCCCTTAAGGATGAAATTGAAAAAGGTGGTCAAATGATTTAAAGCACTTTTGATACATATTTATCAGTTCTAATTGTTTTGTGGATTTTCTGAATAACATATTGTGCTCTGATTCACACTTACTCTTTAAAAAAAATCAAATTGCTTCTTACAGACAAGCATGGAAGAGGAAAAGAAATAGACTGAAGTTGTCTTTCTTGATACAACAGGAATATTCCAAACATGCATAAGGCAGAATATTCTGCTTTACCATGAGTCGTTGTTTTACTACTTACTTCAATCTACATGGTTTCTTTTCTAATAGGAACCACTTAGCTGGACCATTAAGTGTGGTTGTTTTGGGTTCAAAGGCTCTCCATTGAAGCTGACCTGATCAGTTGTAGCAATGGCCAAGAATTTAGACAAATGTAGTGTGAAGACCTCTGAGCCCTAGCTGAGAGCAGCTCATTAAACAGCAGGTCCAGACAAACCAGACTCCTAAGCTGCCATACAACCAGAATCTAGAGAGAGAAAACATGGTCCTTTCTCTTGTTGACTATAAAGTTAATTTTCTTGAACGTAAATCTAAGCTACTGTGAGCCAGAAATCAAGTTTATTCAATAACCTTTGTTATTTGTAATGTAGGAATAAGGGGGTGTCCCCTGAGTATGAAACATTAATAGAGAAATGCAGTTTAAACAGATAATTTGTTTTAAAAAATCATTTTTATATATACAGGCAACCAAACGGAAGCTAACACATCTTTCAGAACTAAATTCTGAGGACATTGTTTGATTAAGTGTTGTTTTCCATTCACCTCCTTTTATTAAATGGATGGCCAGTTACTTAATGATTCTTTTCATTTTAAGTCACTTTAATACAGCAAGTGGTCTAGAATTGATGCTTCTAACATAATAATAGTCGCATTTTGTCACATTGCCTGTCACCTCTCACTTGCACTATTCCTTACTTTGTCACTACAGCCTTAAATCCCTATCATCCCCATTAAAGTGTCTACTTGTATCCTAAAACTCTTTTACATGGTTTGTGTTTTATGTCTTCATTGGCAACTTAATTTATATGTCTGCAATTTTTCTCCCTGCTCCCCATCTGCCATTCTGAAACAGTAATACTATGTTCTCTAAATTTTCTATTTTGTAAAACCTCTGCCATTTGAATTGCAGTTCTACTGATATAAACATTTAATCTCATCCCTCTGGCAAACATACACAATTTTCAGTATATTTTCTGAAATTTTCTCCTTATCACTCTCTACAGGGCTCTCTGTCTACTTGACATAGTAGATCCCACAATTACGGTGGCTCAAGTTTCTTTGACGAGTCACAGTGTTGTGTTTAGAAAGCAGCGGGCACTTGAGGACAGCTTGTTTTAGGACTAGTGGAAAGGAAGAGGGCAGCACCAGTAACTACATTAAGTTTCCACTTTGTTGCATTTTTTTAAAAAAATCTTTTACAATCGTTTCTTTAATAACCAAGAAATCCTATTTTTAAAACCATATGTGATCTTTGTATCTCTGGGCATTTCTTTGTATTTCTTTTGATTTTGGTTTCTAGTTTGGGATTTTTTGGGGGGAACGGGGATTGGCTGGGTGGAGTTTTTTGTTTTGTTTTTTCCCTCACACACATCTATCTACTCATGCTTCTGGATATTAAAATTAGATCCAAATATCTGCCTAGGTTTGAATTTAACTCTCACAAAGTCTATAATGTTAAAGAAATTAGCAGTAAAAAAAAAAAAACAAAAAAAGATTTAGACATGTCTTTAGAAATTTCCAAGGTGGCAGTATATATACAAAATCATACATAAGTTTATATTTAGTTTTATCATTGTAATGAGACAATCTTTGTTTGTTTTTAATTTAAAAGTATCATTTTCTTGGTTGAATCTGGTTGCAGCTATTTAATATTCATAGATCTCTGTTCAAGACAATTGTATTAGTGTGCAAAACTGATTAGAAGGAGAAGGGAGTAAAGCAGTTACACGTGGCTCTGAATGAGTGTGTGTAGTCTGGGAAGTGCTTTGTGAATTCACTATTAGTGGTTCATATTCTAATTTCTCCTACTGCAGGCAATAGTTAGCATTTACCACATGTCCCAGGGCATGTGCACTTCATCAGTCATGTGGCCACTCACTCACTCACGCTTTTCCTTTATTATAGGACAAAATTGTCCTAGTTCTAAATTGGAAGTACAGATTGTCTCACCTGATCACATGAGTTAAACACTGTTACCTACCATATTTACACAAATTGCCTCTCTTCATGATCCCTAATAGTTTTGATCTTTAAAAGCATGAATCATTAAAAGTACTGGGATATGAAGTACTTTATCTAACACATGTGGTTCATTGGCCACGTTTTAAAGTAAAAGATTCTGTTTATAAACAGATAACATGTTTAAAAGCATAATCTACTTGATTTAATTTGTATATATTACAATATTGTTAGAATAATCTCTTATAAAATGTATTCGTTAACTAGAAAATATTTGGAGGTATGCAAATTTCTGAGACTAATATGTCTGCAAACCTAATAGATATTTTTATACTTCACTTTCCTACCTTGATCTTATACAGCTATCTCTTGTATATTTTATTGCTTGTTTATATACAATTAAATTGCTCTTCCTCTGAGTCTCACGTCACGCTAAAGAGTTGTCTATTGATCTTGTAGCTCTTCCTCTTCAGGGTAAAATGGGAAGGCTCTGAACACAAGAGTGATGCAGGAGCAGATCATTGGGTATTGCCTCAGAAATGCAGCCCATTGAGAATTTTGATGACTCAAGTTAGGCTTGATGTATGAAACTTTGATGTAAAAGCTTTGGAGTTTGGGATTTGGAGTTTGGGCTGTCTGTCACTGCTGTGTTCTCCCAAGGCACACTGTACTCTTTCTTCTAGTTCTTAACTGTTTGCTGTGACGTGGACCTCCAGTGGGTGTCTTCTGGGTGAGAGAATAGGTAATTTTTAAAAATTTTATTGGATATTCTCTCTATTTACAGTTCAAATGTTATACCTTCCTTCCCACTCCCTCCCTCTTCCCCCTCAACTTGTTTCCATGAAGGTGCTCCCTCTCCCAATCCACCTCAGTGCATTGACTGACGATGATGTTGTTCTTCCCATGAGGGTGCAAATCTTTCAGCTATTTGAGTACTTTCTCTAGCTTTTTCTTGGAGTCCCATGTTTAGTCTGATGTTCAGCTGCAAGCATCTTCATCTGTATCTCTATGACTCTGGGAGAGCATCTGAGGAGACATCCATGTCTGGTTCCTGCCAGTAAACAGTTCTTGGCATCAGCAATAGTGCTTGGGTTTGGTGGCTGTGTATTTGTGCTGGTTCTCCAGGTGAGGCAGTATCTGTAGATCATTTTTTCATTCCCTGTTCCTCTATTTAGCCTTGTTTTTCCTCCCCTGTTTTGTTCTGCCTTCTAAGAAGGACTGAAGCATCCACATTCTGGTCTTCCTTCTTTTTGAGCTTCATAAGTTTTGTGGATGATTTCTTGGGTATTCTGAGCTCTTTTGGGGTTAGGGGTATCAAGTATTTGCTTATAAGTGAGTATATACCATGAGTTTTCTTTTGTGACTGGATTAGCTCACCCAGGATGTTAGTATCAGGTTCCATCCATTTGCCTAGGAATTTCATGAAGTCATTGTTTTTAATAGCTGAGTAGTACCCCATTGTGTATATATATCACAATTTCTGAATCCATTCCTCTGTTGAGAGACATCTGGGTTCTTTTTAGCTTCTGGCTATTATAAATAAGGGTGCTATAAACATTGGTGAGCATGTGTCCTTGTTAGATATTGGAGTGACTTTTAGGTATATGCCCAGGGGTGGTATAGCTGGGTCCTCTGGTAGCACAATGTTCAATTTTCTGAGGAACCACCAGACTGATTGCACCAGTTTACAGTCCCACCAACAGTGAAGCAGTGTTCCTCTTTTCCACATCCTCACCAGCATCTGCTGTCACCTGAATTTTTGATCTTAGTCATTCTGAGTGGTGTGAGGTGGAATCTAAGGGTTGTTTCCCAGATGACTAGGGATATTGAGCATTTCTTTAGGTGCTTCTCAGACATTCAATATTCATTCCTCCATTGAGAAATCTCTGTGTAGCTCTGTACCCCATTTTTAATAGTATTCTTTGATTGTCTAGGATATAAGTTCTTGAATTTCTTGTATATATTAGATATTAGCCCTCTATCAGAAGTAGGATTGGTAAAGATCATTCCGCAATTTATTGGTTACCATTTTGTCCTTTTGACACTGTCGTTGGCCTTATAGAAGCTTTGTAATTTCATGAGGTCCCATTTGTAGAATCTTGATCTTAAAGCATAATCCATTGGTGTTCTGTTCAGAAAAATTTTCCATGTGCCTATGTGTTCTAAGCTCTACACACTTTCTGCTCTATTAATTTCAGTGTACCTGAGGTTTTTTTTTTTAATTGAACAACTTTATTTTAAAAAAACAGAGATAAATGTACAGATTTTGAAAGCATTTTGTATAAAAGAATAAAAATTCATTTTTGTCAATACTTAGGTTTTTTTAAACGTTTGATAGTATGCATTAAAATCTTACTACTTACAATGAGCATAAAGTAAAACAAGATGTAACCTGGAAATAGTCAAAGTTTTCTTGATGTGTAAAGATAAAACATAATGATTTTTTTTTTCTTTTTTTTTTTTTTTTTTGGCCTTTGTATTTCTTGAACATCATATAGTCTATGAGTTGTTTCTGGAGTGTTCAGAGCTTTCTGGGGTTAGTATCCAATTATCAGTGACTGCATATTATGTCTGTTCTTTTGTGACTGGGTTACCTCACTCAGGATGATATTCTCTAGATGCATCCATTTTCGTAAGAATTTCATAAAGTCATTGTTTCTGATAGCTGATTAGTACACCATTGTGTAAATATACCACAATTTTTGTATCCACTCATCTACTGAAGGACATCTGGGTTCTTTCCAGCTTCTGGCTATTGTACATAGGGCTGCTATGAACATTGTGGTGCATGTGTCTTTGTTGTATGTTGGAGCTTCTCTGGGGTATATGCCCAGAAGTGGAATAACTGGGTCTTCAAGTAGTACTATGTCCAATTTTCTGAAGAACCGCCAGACTGCTTTCCAGAGTGGTTGTATCAGTTTACAACCCCACCAACAGTGGAGAAGTGTGCCTCTTTCTTCGCATCCTCGCCAACATCTGCTGTCATCTGAATTTTTGATCCTCTATCAGAAGTCGGGGTGGTAAAGATCTTTCCCACTCTGTTGGCTGCCTTTTTGTTTTCTTGACAGTGTCCTTATCCTTACAGAAACTTTGCAATCTCATTAAGTCCCATTTGTTGATATTTGACCTTAGAGCATGAGCCATTGGTGTTCTGTTCAGGAAATTTTCTCCTGTGCCTATGTGTTCTAAGGTTTTTCCTACTTTTTCTTCTAATAGTTTCAGTGTACCTTGTTTAGTGTGGAGATCTTTGATCCACTTGCACATGAGCTTTGTACAAGGAGATAAGAAAGGGTCTATTTTCATTCTTTTGCATGCTGAGTGCCAGTTGGACCAACATCATTTGTTGAAGAGGCTGTCCTTTTTCCATTGAATGTTTACAGCTCCTTTGTCAAAAATCAAGTGACCATATATGTGAGGGCTCATTTCTGGATCTTCTATTCTGTACCATTGATACACGTGCCTATCCATGCAGTTTTTAACACAATTGCCTTGTAATATAGCTTGGGGTCAGGGATGGTGATTCCTGCAGATGTTTTTTTTGTTGTTGTTGAGGATGGATTTCGCTATTCTAGGTCTTTTGTTATTCCAGATGAAATAGCACATTGCTCTTTCTAACTCTATTAAGAATTGAGTTGGAGTTTTGATGGGGATTGTATTGAATCTGTAGATTGCTTTTGGTAAGATGGCCTTTTTTACAATGTTGCTCCTTCCAATCTATGAGCATGGGAGACCTTTCCATTTTCTAAGATCTTCCACAATTTCCTTCTTCAGAGATTTGAAGTTCTTGTCATACAGGTCCTTCACTTGCTTAGTTAGTGTCACACCAAGGTATTTCATATGGTTTGTGATTATTGTCAAAGGGTCTCTTTTCCCTAATTTCCTTTGCCACGTTTGTTCTTTGAGTACAAGAAGGCTACTGATTTGTTTGAGTTAATTTTATATACAGCCACTTTGCTGAACTTGTTTATCAGCTGTAGAAGTTCTCTGGTGGAAATTTTGGGGTCATTTACATACACTATCATCTCATCTGAAAACAGTGATGTATTTACTTCTTCCTTTCCAATTTGTATCCCTTTGATTTCCTTTTGCTATCTAATTGCTCCGGCCAGGACTTCCAGTACTATGTTGAATAGGTAAGGGGAGAGTGGGCAGCCTTGTGTAGTCCCTAATTTTAGTGGGGTCGCTTCAAGTTTCTCACCATTAAGTTTGATGTTGGCTATTGGTTTGCTGTATATTGCTTTTATTATGTTTAGGTATGGGCCTTGGATTCCTGTTCTTTCCAAGACTTTTAATATGAAGGGGTGTTGAGTTTTGTCAAATGCTTTCTCAGCATCTAGTGAGATGACCATGTGGTTTTGATCTTTGAGTGTGTTTATATGGTGGATTACGTTGATGGATTTCCATATATTAAACCATTAAACCTATAATTGGTTGTAGTGCTGGGTTTGTGGTCAGATATTGTGTTAATTTAGTTTTGTCCTGGAATATCTTGGTCTTTCAATCTATGGTAATTGAGAGTTTTTCTGGGTATAGTAGCTTGGGCTGATGCCTGTGTTCTCTTAGGGTCTGCATGGTGTCTGTCCAGGCTCTTCTAGCTTTCATAATCTCTGTTGAGAAGTCGGGTGTGATTCTGATTGGTCTGCCTTTATATGTTACATGACCTTTCCCCCTTACTGCTTTTAGTATTCTTTCTTTGCTTTGGGCACTTGGTGTTTTGACTATTATGTGTCAGGAGTATTTTCTTTTCTTGTCCCCACTGTATTTGGAGTTCTGTAGGCTTTTATGCTCATGGTCATCTCATTCTTAATGATAGGGAAGTTTTCTTCTATGATTTTGTTGAAGATATTTACTGTGCCTCTTAGTTGATATTCTTTGCCCTCTTCTATTCCTATTACCCTTAGGTTTGGTCTTCTCATTGTGTCCTGGATCTCCTGGACATTTTGGGTTAGGAGCTTTTTGGCTTTTTCATCTTCTCTGACTGTTTTGTCTATGTTTTCCATTTTGTCTTCGGCCCCCAAGATTCTCTCTTCCATCTCTTGTAGTCTATTGGAGATGTTTGCATCTGTGACTCTTGATTTTGTTTTTAGGTTTTGTACCTCCAGGCTTGTCTCTTTCAGTGTTTTCTTTGTTGTTTCCATTTCTGTTTTAAATTCCTTCTTCAATTCCTTCATGTCTTTGGTTCTGTTTTCTTCTAGTTCTTTTGTTTCTTTGAGTGTTTTTCTTGCTTCCTCTTTAAAAGCTTATATTTCTTTATGCTTTTCCTCCCGTTCTTGTTTAAAGATCTTCATCATCATCTTGAGGTATGATTTTAGGTCTGAGTCTTCTTTTTCTGGAGTGTTTGCCATTCCACCATCTGCTGTGATGGGAGAGCTAGGTTCTGGTGTTACCAGATTATCTTGGTTTCCATTGCATAAGTTCTTTCGCTTTCCCCTTGCCGTCTTGTCGTCTGTGATTATATGTGGTCTTGTTGTCAGTAATTAGTTCCCATCTCTCCCTTGTACCTGGCCTGTGTCCCTGGATCTCCACTGTTTTAGGTGGCAAATGGCTTGAGCGTTTGGTTTGAAACCAAGGGCCTTCAAAGAGACTTCGGGTGGCCCCAAGTCCCTATGGCAGAGTTCCTGCTTCCCTGAGCCCATTGGCGGAGAGGGGGGTGTTGGGGTGGATGGTGCTTTCCATCGGCCAGGCCTAGCCCTCTCTGCGTGCTTCCCTGGATCTTCACTCTTCCAGGTGGCAAAATTGTGTACCTGAGTTTTATGTGGAGGTCTTTGATCCATTTGGACTTGAGCTTTGTACAAGGAGATAAGAAGGGATAGATTTGCATTCTTCTGTATGCTGTCTGCCAGCTGAACTAGCACCATTTGTTGAAGAGGCTGTCCTTTCTCATTAAATGTTTTTAGCCTCTTTGTCAAAGATCAGGTGACCATAGGTGTTGTTTTTAAGTGTTTATGCCTATGAAGAGCAAAGCTAAGAATCACAGGCTACAGAGGAAACCTTCCCACTCTGCCTCCACCATACAGAAGAGCTGCTGTTGGAAGTGAGGGACCTTGGCAGCAGGTCATGTTTGTTATTTAAATGTATGCCTTTTTTAAAATATTAAGAACAGCTATGGCCTCTGGCTTAAAAGGGTATCAGTCACAGTACTTAGTGTCAATGGCTTTTGAAATTTTAGGTCCTCTGGTAAACTTTAACATGCTGGTTTCTGCAACCTCCCAGAATCCATATAGGTTCCTTTTGTAAAATGGTAGGTTTATTAACCAATGCTTTGCAAGGTTGAAGGACACTGCAAGGGAAAGATGAATCTCAGCTTCAACTTGAGAAATCACCTGCACCTATTAGTTCTGGCATATTATGACAATATTTTATTCTTTCTCAGTTTCATTTAAGCTATGTGAAAAAATACTGTTCAAGGTTTCTCCAACAGTACTTTGATGTCTGCATACTTGTTTTAAAATAATTTATATTCAACCTCTATATTAACCTGCACACCTCATTTTAGCAGTTTCCCATGCCCCTGATGGCCCCCTTTGTCATGTGTGGCATGAGGTAGTGGAGGTCAGCAGTCTAGGTCATGTGCACAGCTTGTGCATCATGTCGCCTTTGGTTTGCTGGAAGCCACTGAACTCTCAAGAAGAGCATTTCCTTTTGACTGGATAATCAAAGCTTTGCAAACAAAACACAATTTCTAAAAATTAGAATAATTTTATCAGGTGGAAGGAGAGAACCAGTTTCTCAGAGTTTCTCTGAACCACATACACATATGTGACCATACATATCACACACAAAATAATATATGGACAGCTATCATGAGCTGCCTTTGTTTAGTTTGTTTCAAACCTGTTTACCTTAGGGAAGCCAAGATACTAAACTGAATGGCATATCCATTAGGAGTCCATCTTCTGAATACGTTGAACAGAGTAATGTTCTCCTTCCTAAAAATATATAGTAATTTAAGATGAAACCTTGGATGCTGTACTGAAAAGGGACAAAAATAATCAAGTCTAAGGGAGAAAGTCAGTACTTACCAGGAACTTGGACTTGGAAAGGTGTGTAACTAAAATGATGCTGTGTAGCTAATATGTCATTATTCTTTTTACAGTGTAATTATAGTGATATATTCTACTTTTTCTAGTTTCCTTTGGAAAATACAATATAACAACTCCAAATATAGGCTTAATGTCAAGTTATGAAGATAAATTTTCATTGTATTGAGAACTTGTTAATTAACACATATGAAGAAGTAGTATTCTTAAAATACTACTTTTAAGGGAAATGGAATGAAAAATTTTGATGTATCTATCAAGGTGAGGGATTATAGGTGAAAAACAGAAACAGAGTTTGATAGTTAGCTTGTCTTTAAGCCAGTTTATAGATGATATTTAGTTATTATAACATTTTAATAATAAATTGTAAAGCTAAAATTTTAAGTGATAAAAACTTTGTTTTAAGAAAATATATTTGCAAAGTATACTTTAAAATTATTTGTAAAGGATTTTAAAAAGAAATACTGTCATAATTCATGATTAATTTCAATCCTTAATCTACTTTTTGTGGAATATTTTGAAATGACTAGGAAACACTGTCAGTAAAACCAACAGTGTGATGTGCAAGAGGTAGCCAAACTAAGGTCTTCTCATAAAGATTTTGGGTTACTTTAAGGGCAAGCCTTCATACAGATGATACTGGGTGGTTTTTTTTTAACTGTAGAAAGAAGTTATTGCCATCCATTCTTGTGAGGTATCTTAGTGCAGTTATAGAACAGTCTCCTTATTTATCCAGAAACTCACTAGATAAAACCTTTGAAGGCAGTCTCTTTCCTGTACTTTCTACCATATTAAAATACATATTTTAATACTTTTAAAATACATATTTTACACCACTCCTTTTTATTTCTAGCTCCTGAAGTCAACTATTTCATTTATCTTTATTTTCTTTAACATCTCCTCAGGTCATATCTACATGTGCCTCAGGTCTGCCTATGGATTTTTTTCTCTCACTTTCTATCATGAGCATTCTATACTAAACCACTTCCAATTTCTTACCTGCCTTCTGAGAATTTCATTTAATGTTTTATTTTAAAAAGGACACCTTGGAGGTTTGACTATGTATAACACAGTACTACCTTGGAAAACCAACACACTGTTTAACCAGTTAATCAGAGATAACTCAACCTCATTTAAAAGAAATGTACTTGGTATGTTTTTATAAGTACCCAAAATGTCAGTAATTCCATGAACGGCATCATCTCTGGTTGTCACAGTAACCTGTTTCTGGTGGGAGCAATGTAATTTACACTCTCCTGTTTTTTTTTTTTAAACCTTTTATTTATTAGCATTGGCTTTAAGAAAAGTGCATTTTATGAACATGTGTTTGTAACCATAAAAAATGTGTTATATTGAAAACATGCAAAACACGCAGGATTATCTTTGTTATCTTATGAATATAACAATTTCAGTTCAATGTCCTCAGCATTTAAAAATTAATTTTCTGATGAAGTCTTTGACCCACTTGGAGTTGAGTGTAGCATTCTTCTATATGTGGACATGTGACACAGCACTGTGGGAAGTTTTCTAAGACTAGTGAAGAATTCAAGAAGTCTCCCATCTTTTTATCTGCTTCTGCTTAAAAAGCCAACATTCCTCTGCTTCATAGGTGCTCTGCATTTGAGTTGTAGTCAAGCCTTTGCTGTTCAGCAGATGTAATGGGTTAGTTCCTTACAAACAGGACTGGGGGGGCATACAAAAACTAGTATTGAAATTTTGAAGTGGTACCAGAGCAAGCGAATTTTATATTTTGTTGACAATTTGTGGTTAAAAAAAAAATCCCTCCAAGTGATTATTGTGAACATCTTGCTTTGCGGTCATGTAGAACTGGCGGGGGGGGGGGGGGGGGGAGCAGCAGTCTACGTCCCTGGCGTTTGTCTAGAATATTGTGCATAATGTAGCGGTCTTTAATGAGAGACATCTTATGACTTTTGAAATAAATTTAGTAAACCTAACAAACAAATTAATTTTGTGAAATAATGTCCTGACTCACATTAAAAAGTAGGACAGCCCAGCAATGGGAACAGAGGCAAGCAGGTTTGTGAGTTCCAGGCCAGCCTTATCTATATAGTGAATTTCAGGCTAACCAGGGATTCACATTGAGTCAGTCTGTCTGCCTTTCTATAGTTATCTCTTTCTTACCCTTCTTTCATCCTCTCTGCTCCTCTTCCTCCTGCTTCTCTTTTTGTCTCTTTCCTTTTCCCCTTCCTCCCTTATCCCAGTTGTCTCTGTCTCTCTGTGTCTGTCTCCCTCTCTTACAAACACACACACACACACACACACACACACACACAGCTACATATATATAGGTACAATAATAGATAAAGAAAATGCTTAGATTTGTTCATTGACTTTTATAGGTATTCTTCAGTATGTATATTTTTATGTCTGAGTAGGCTCTAAGTATGAAAACATGGTTTCTTTGAACAGGACCCTGTCTAATTCGTATTCATGAAGATTTATTACTTAGAGCTTTCTAAGAAGTGTTTCAGCAGCAAATAAAATTTTGCCAAATAAATGGTGGTAAGGGGTATGCATTCCCATGTTGGACAGTGGAGGAGTGTATGTTGGGCATAGTCTGGGACACGTTGTAAACTACTATGTCCAGGACAGAGGCTTTGAATAGAATATGTTGACAATAGTGAAATACATAGAATTAGACACCATCTTGCTCTTGGAAAGTCCTGACCATCCTCGAGAGTTTGAAGATTATCTAAACGAATTTTAAAAGATTTTTAAAAAGCAACTGCGCATGTTTACATCCTTGAAATGTCCTCCAGAAGAAAGTGGAAAATGCATTAGTGTGGACAAGACACACTTGAAGTGGAAAGAGTACCAGGCAACAGGCTGTGCTTCCTCGGGCCCTTGGCCATTGACTTTGAAGTACCGAATAATTCATCTTTGCATATTTATTTAGTTAGTTCTCTTGAACAGGATGTGTCTTGATAAATGAAACTGAGAATTCAAAGAACTGTTAGAACTATCCTCAAGACATTTAGAATATATTTTAGAAGAAAAACAAAAACATAATATATAGTATATATTGTTTTAATACCTTTCAGTGAAGTTTTGTGTGCAATGCTTCTTTTGATCTTTAAAATTCATCTCTCAGAGAATAACTGATGTTTTCTAAGTGAAAGCTTGTGACATAATTCATCAATATAATCCCAGACTGGCTGCTTGAATTCATGAGTATATGATCTTGCTACTACACTGGACTGTTCTACTTGTTTAAAAAAATAAGATTGTGGGTGATGTATATGATAAAAATATATGACAATGTATAAAACACAGTTACTCCTCAGACACTTGGATAGACAAGAACTATTTGGCAGATTTGGAAAATTGATTGGACTGTGTTGGGGGATAATTTCTTAATGGAGTAGGATGCATTTCATGGGTACTGTAAAGGAGGAAATGCATGGAGTCAGACAGTAATATGTACAACTGGTAGTTCTTTTAGGAGAGCTTAAAACGATTTGGACTCATTCGTGGAATCTATCTAATGGTAAAGAACATTCATGTCAGTATTTAAAGCACATGAACTTTTCTAAATAGGATGCAAGAAACAGAATTAGAAAATAAGAAAGAAAAAAAAAAAACCCTCTGGAGTAGCACTTGCAATGAATGTCAGGATAGGATGTAAGGCCAGGTAGGGAAATGTTCTGATAGATCCAAGGTTGCCCTTCCTCCAGTGGGCAAATGTGTGCCCTCGTTGTGTTTCTTACTCAGGTCTTTATGGGTCTTGAGTAAACCACCTTTATCTCACACCCTATACTGTTCATGTCCTCTTTATATAATCTGGTTAAATGAAGTGTTTTTCCTTAATCACCATGATTATGAAGCTTGAAAATCTTGAAGCCTTTAAAATGTTAGGCTTTTTTAAAAAAAGACATTTACAGTGCCAGGCATAGAGTTTCATGCCCAAGAGGGAGAGGTTGGAGCACTGCAAAGTAGAGGCCAGTCTGGGCGACATAATGAGATCTAGCTGCACAGAAGCAAAACAGACCAACAAATAAAACAAAACACATAAGCATTCAGATCCTAGAGACTCTGCCATTGATCTTAGGATTTTCTTATTCCATTCACTTCTGTTTATGTTTGGTTAGGCTTATCCTTCATGAATTGTGATAAATACAGCTTTTACCTCCAGAATATGGGACTTGCTGGAATCATAAAGGAAAGGGCACAACAAGCAGATCTAGAAGAGTCTAGAAGAATCTTAACCACTTGTGAATCCAACTTTCACCAGCATTGAGGATATCAGCATTTTTCACACTTCTTTTTTTCCCAAATGAATTAGTTGGGCATTTCCATACGTATATGTAACATTGGTTACTACACAATTTAGCATGCCCCTCAATTCTGTATGCTGTTTATTTCATTTGGAAATTCCCATCACAAATTCTAGTCTTAGTCTAGGATTTGAAATAACTTAAATACTGTATCAAACATTAACCTAGGCAGTATCCTGATATTTTTAACTTATTATAATTGTAAAGCATGTTTGATTTCAAAACTTTTCCAAAATTAGAAAATAAAAATTTCAAGTGATCAATTTCTTAATTTTCAGAGCATTAAATAAGATACTTAGAGGAGCGAGGATCTCAAATATGCCCATAGCATTGGCATATGGCAATGCCCTCACTCTACAGGATGAGGTGAAGCAGCTTAGTGTATCCTTGCACTTAATGCTGTGCTGCATGTTCAGTCTCACTAAGCTGTAGTCATGTGCCTCATGTGGATACCATTTAGCGAAGATGTTACATTTCATAATGTTGGGATGAAGTTGCCAGTAATTGCCTCTGAAGACACTTGCTGCAGTACATTTACAAATCAGTATCTGACTTAGTAGTAGCAAGATCAGAAAGGAAGCAGGATTATTAGAAAAATTGTTAAAATGTCCCTTATACTCAGTGATTGTTGTGGTCTGGTAGTTAGAGAAAATATACAAATCAGAGATTGAGGTAGGAATAGATTTAGCCACGGAATATACTGTCATGAGAATGTGATCTTCTTTGAACAAATACAATATGACAGGTAAAATATTTACTCTGTTTCTACAGATAGATAGTATGTAGCTTCCAGAACAAGTTTTTGCTGTATTCCATACTGTTACATTAGCAGAGAAGGCAGATTATAAAACAGTAAACTAAGGAAAGCAATCGAAGATACTAACAAACATAAATTTTATTTATTTACTTTTTATTTATTTTATTTTATTTTTTTATACTTAAGAAAGAGAAGTTTTATTAGGGCAATTTCACTTTATTTTTCCATACAGCAATGTCAACTACTGCAGTAATAATAAAAGAAGCATAAAAAAAGCATTCCTAGTGAAGCCTTGACAGGAGTTGGAAGTTGAAAATGTACCAATTTCTGTTATAGGCAAGACAACTTAATAGAATTTTAATATGGCTAAATCCAGCCATTTAGTATAACTGTCTGCCTCCTTATAATGCTATAGCCAAAGGTAATCTGCTTATTGTGCACTTTCCTTTATGATCCCAGCAAGTCACTCATTCTGGAAGTAAATGTTGTATTTTCCATAATCCATGAAAGGAAAACGCCTGAGCTAAAAATACAAAATTGAACAAATGTGAAACACTACTGTTCAAGCTTTGTAATTGTTCCATAAATGAGACTCGGGCATCTGTGTGGCAGAGATACTTTTATGTGTCATTGAAAGAGCTGGCTGAGCTTCAGATGGGTTTGCAGGAGAATCAAGATTCATGATGTCTTATGAACTATGTTTTGTGCTGACCAAGCAAATAATAGCAGGTTGTATGGAGGACTCTTACATTTGAAAATGCATTGCCTGGTGAGTGATTACTCTTAATATGAGAATCAGGTAGGATTGTCTGCATAGAGCCCATTGGTGGGGTGGAGACATTAAATGATAGAGTTGCTCTGGGAAATCTATATTCTCAAACAAGCTACAGAAGGAGGGTAAGAGTGGGGAAAGTAGGAAGTAGAGATCAGAAGTGAACTGTGGGTGACTGCAGAGAGACCACATCCTGTAAACCATGAACTCTGCTCAGTTGAATGTGGAACAACCACAGGGAAGCAGACAGAGCTTAGAGAGTCCAGCCAGGCCTTCAAGGTGGATAGGAACTGCTTATTCATCACTTCTGTAAGTCCTTGACTAGTGCAGCTAAGCCTTGTTTACATTGTGGAAGTTAAAACTATGAGGATTCTAATTTTTTTAATGTATGTTACTTATATTCTCTTTTTTGATCAGTATAAAAATATTTCATACACACTTTTTTTATATTTTCTATATTTTTTCTTACTTGAAATCAGAAAGCATTGAGTCCCTACTCTTTCCCAGTTCTGTTAAACATGAAACATTTCTTGTTTAATCCTAAGAGTAACACAGAGAAGCCTTATATGCTCATCCCATGGCTGAATTATATGGGACTGTGAGTGATTTGCTTAGGTTTACATAGCGAAGAATGCTGCTGCAAAGATTTGCTTTAGAGTTGGGTCTGGCTTGCATCAAAACCCCTCCAATTCATTACACTTTCTCAAATTATCTTACAGTATAACCATTGCAAGTAATGAAATATTTTAAATAATTACACATTACTAGGAACATTCAACACATAAAACCATGAAATCCCCCAAAAGAAAACTCCCAAAGTCTAATCAAGTTTTTAATATCTTTTAAATATTTTTAACTTTTTATTAAAATTTTTATTATTTTTGCTGTTGATTTTTAATATTTTTTGATAAATTCATGCATATATACAATAAAACACAGTAATATTCACACCCATTTTTCTCATCCAACTCTCCCCACACAACTCAACCTGGCCCCCTCTCTACTTCATTTCCTTTGTTAAAATGTATTTAAATTACATATTTAGTTGAGTTATGCTGTCAATATATTGTAGGTATGGGCCAACCACTACAGTATAGAGACTCTATCAGTGGCCACACATTCAAAAAAAGAAAGAATAATTCTCCCTCCCCACCAGTTATTAACTATCAGCACCTCCTCAGTAAGAGATAGGACCCAGAGATGTCCCTATTTGTGCCAAATGGATGGGTCTTATGAGCGTAACAACTGTTGGTGTTAGTTCAGTAGCTACACCAAATCTACAAATCTGTACTTCACAGCATTCCTTCCTATCACCAGGTCCTTACATTCTTCTATCTCCTTCTCCATCGTGTTCCCTGAGACTTGGATTGTAGTATAAGAAAAAGTGTGTCATTTAGAGCTAAACCCCAGTGTCTCATTCCCACCACTTGGCTAGATATGCCTCTCAGCATTGATGCAGCTCATTGCACCAAGAAATGTCTCTGGCTGAGATTGAGGGCAACCTAGGTTTATGTGAATAGATATAAATATTTAAACTCAAATTGACACTATAACCACTTAATGAAAATAACAATACTAGGTTCTACCCTAGGAGCTGTAACCTCCTCTGCCATTGTCACTGGACTTTTGGACTAGATTGCAATGCCAGCCTAGAAATCCCTTGCATGTATCAGACTCTAAATTCAATCAAAGTGCACTTAGTTGTCTATAACTGTAGTGCCACCATTGCACTGGTACACAGGTCTTGTCTGATAGGTCAGTCCTGTAGCTTGTAGAGCAGAGCACTGGTAAACCACCTCCCCCCCCCCCACTAGCTTGCATGCTACTGCCTGGCACTATGAAAGGAGGCAGTAGAAAGGAAGCTTCCTGGTTGGTTTCTGATTGATTTTCTATGTCCTATAGGCAATGTGTGTATGACATACTAATACTAGTCCTCTTGTTCTTGTTCTTATTCTGGGCTTGTTTTGTTTGTTTTAGACAAAGACTTAAACAGGTCCAGATGGTCTCAGATTCACTTTGTGACCAAAAGGCTGAACTTGGTTTCTGGATTACGAGCATGGCTCTAAGGGTATTTTAAAAACCAAACAAAACGTCTTTAAAAAATAGAGTACAAAAATAATAAGCAAAGCTATGATCCAGATCTGAACATTCAAAACTTGCACAGTAAAGGAAAGATTATTGTAACAATTTCAATTGGAAACTTCATTTTTTCTTCTCCCCTTATTATCCTCTGTGGGGTATGTCTGTCTTCTGGTTCATCCTTCACTAGCTGAACTAAATTCCACTGGAAGCGAATTGGAGAATTTCATTGGCTCTCTAAGCCACATTCTTTGGTGCTCTGATGAGCCTCATGCCCTGTCAGTAGATTGTTGCTGTTCACGTTCTTAAAGTCTAAGAAGTCTTCTCAGGATTCTTTTCCTCAAAGGCCAAAGGCCCTTGACTTTCTCTGACATTGGATACCTCATCTTTAATTTACAATTCATTGCCACATACCTAAATATATTCTTCCATAAAGTATTGTCTTTTCTGAGCTCTGTAATTCCTTAGCTACAAAGTAAAGCAATTCATCAGCCACCCATGTTCAGAGGGTGGAGAGTGTTGAGTTGGTAAATGTGGCTATTCAGTATGACAGTAAAATTAAATGATGGATTAACATCAGTTGTTATGAGCCATTGGATTAGATCAGTACTTGAACTAAGAAAGATGACTATCCCATTTATCTATCTGATGTCCCTCTGATACTCTCTTCCCCATGGCTATATTGAGGGTAGAGGGCAGAGATGAGTCAACAGTAAAGAGCACTAGCTGCTCTTCCAAAGGACCTGGCTTTGAGTTTCTGCTCTCACAAACCAGCTGTAACTCTAGATCCAAGGCTCCAACGCCATCTCTGCTCTCTATGGACACTTCATGCATATGGTCCACTGACAGAAATTCAGTCAAAACACTATAAACATAAAGTAGAAATAAGTAAATATTTAAAACATGCATAGGAATAAGAAGGGGGAGATAATATAAGGAAATTATTTCTTGGAATTTCTAAGTGTTTGCTTTCAGGAAAAACACTAGTGGTTAGGTGACTGACTACACTGCCTTGTAAAACGTTATCAACAGTATTGGTACTAACAAAACTCATTGGCTGAGCAATCCATGGAGATGGTACTATGGTTTCTAAATGTTTAAAATACTTTCTTATTAAGATTTTTGATTCAAAGATAGAAATAACAGTATTCCTGTTTCTTATCTCTCTCTTTCTTCCTTCTTTTGACATGATAATCCCCAAGAGCTATATAGTCATTAAAAAATAAAATACTTGTGCAAAGTTTGTCTTCATAAGTGTTTTTGAGTGTGACTTCAATGGATATCAGGAAGGATGTCTTTGTTAGTGGACCAAGCCTATAAACATGATCAGATTCAGTATTTCATAAGCACAATGCAATATATATGAAGAAAACGGATTTCTCTTGTCTTCTGTGTAATGGAGGTTGAAGAAGCATACATGTAATTGTTTGCCTTTTATTAGAAGAAACTTGTTCTGATTATTATCTTTATCTCGTAAAGTGGAAGTTGTATAGTACTATGTCACTTGAAATCCCTTTTTGTGAGTATCTATCTATAAGTCTGTAAAAATGCCAAGTAGATCATTGTTGGGGTTCATGCACCGGGCCTGCTTTCTGTCACTTAGGAGCAGTGGGATAGAGCTAGCATCAAAGATAGAGAGGCGTCTCTATTTTTGAGAGAATAACACATCAGACTGAGGCTCAGCCTGAAGGTATCAGTGAGGTCATAGACCTATGTGAAGTTAAAATAAATTTACCTAAAGAAGCAGTACAGTGTCGCACCTGCAGAGCTACCAAAAATTCTGTGTAGCTTTATTTGTGAGAGTTCAACAGCAAAGACCCATCATGTGCATAGTGAGGATTTGGTTTACTTGGCATGGACTCCACCTGCTTCCTGAGTGCATGCATTATGTCTTCTATACAGGAGAATCAGCATAACAAGTGCCAGGCACCCCAGCCACAATCACTTGAGTTGATTAGCAGTAAGTAGGATCTCTGGGCTATGTTGCATTGTTCATTATTTAGATTTTACCAAATTGTCTTTGCCTTCATTTACCCAAAGTCAGAGCACAAGAAATTGTTCTCACTGATGGATCTAAAACTGTTAGACCAAGGGAAAATATTAGAAGTGCATTTTACCCAATGTCTTGCTTTCTCCTATATTTAACCAGTAGAAATGTGCGGCTGTGAATAATTGAAGCTAGACCTATCCAGCATTAGAACCATACATGAATTTTAATAAAAGTCAAGGGCAGCATAAAACCCTGCTGGCTGCTGACACAGCAATCTACTTTTTCTATCTTGGGTTACAATAACATTCTGTCCTTCATTCTTGAGATACTTAGTTTTGTTAAAATGACTACCTTTATTTAAAGTAAGAACACATTTAGAGTAGTTTTAGTAATATATGATTTCATTCATAAGTAGTTTCTTAATTTATCTCGCCATAATTCTTCTCTACCAGAGTTTTCAGTGGTTTTGCTAATATAAAAAGGCAATACTTATTTTGACCCAACCAACCAAATTGTTCTTATTATTGATTATCTAAAAAAAAAAAACAAAAAACAAAAAACAAAAAACAACCCCCCAAACAGGCCTAGTAGCCTGTCAGTAGGGGCTAGTGAACTAAAAACTGAGTGAGCACATTGTGTGATCTCACAGGGAATTGCATTCTAGCTTGAACCTGTGTAGAGTAACCTCCTAAATGCTAAGCATGACAAGGCCTGCATTCACACATATATAAACGGTTAGTATGTGCTAAGTAGAACACCCATTTCTATTGCCTGATGAGATGAGTTTTTATTTGATGATTTTATTTTCCTAAACAACTAAATCTATGGGTTTTTAGGTTTTATCTCACCTTGGGAGAATATCCTGAAATCCATTCTATAAACCCAGTCAATAAATCTGAGCACAGTGGTCAGAGGTGCTGTGCTTTCCAGAAATATTGGCCAAAACCCCTGAGGCTTTGCACCCTCTGAGCATGGCCTTAATCTTGTTCCTAGTGTTTCTAAATTAGCTCATGTTCTCCTCTTACTTGCTCTTTTTACACTCTTATTCTGAACTCTGTAGTAAGGTGAGCATTGACAAACTACTCTTAAAGTTTGCCGTTCTTTGGGTCACTAATGAAATTTCTGTGTAGAAATCTCAAAAACAAGGTTCCTAGTGTGTATGATGTTATGGGCACATAATTAGAAAGTCGGCTCGTCACCTTCCATTCCTCTCCATTGCTGTTTGTTCCAGGTTAGCACCTATTTAGCTAGAATGCTTATCATCTGATCTCTGAAGTTTCCTTATCCAGTTTGTAGTAACATAGTAGACTTTAATATACAGCTGGAAGCTCTAAATTCTAAATTCCATTATCACAACTTCACCTGTGTATTCCCTACATTCAGATTTCCAGTTTGAACCTGCAATGCAGTCATAGGGCCAATATCCTAGGTTTTGCCTGTGCTTTTGAATTATTTTTCCTTCTGTATCTTTTTCATGAGTAGGATAGCAGGAAAATTATGCAGTAAGTATAAATGGACCATGTTACAGGATTTTCTTATTGTTTTTGATAGTATTTGGTGTGTTTGTGTTTAATTTTCTTTGAGGAAAGGCTATCTCTGGTGGTTGAGCGAGTTGGTAGAATTTTGGGCTCTGAAGTTTTTGAGTATGACTTCTACAGATACACCAGTATTGTATACATCATGGCTTATAAGCCACAGCATAAAACTTACAGTTCCGCATAGTATCTTGGCAACAAGACATTCAAAAGATTATTTCAGCTTTTATATTACAAGGAATTGAGGTAGCTTTTTAAAAACTTTTAGACTGATTTTATTTATATGTATGTTTCACTTGCACATTTATCTGTGTATCACATGCTTCTCTGGTACCCACAGAGACCAAAGGAGAGTGTAGGTAAGACCTCTTGAAACTGGAGTTATGGATGGTTATGAGCCACCAGATAGGTACCAGGAACTGAACCTTGTCTTCTGTATAAACAGTAGGTACTTTTGGCCTCCGAGCCACTTTCCAGCCTCCTGATGCAGTTTCTTGTAGAGCAAATCTTTAAATCTATCCATGACTTCTCAGGTCTCATGATGAAATGAACCAAACTGAAAAGAATAGATCCAAGTCTAACTAGGAAAAGTAACTGGGGACTCCAGGTGACCTCATACCTCCCTTCCCTACTTCCTGCTGAATCTCGCTCTGCTCACACAGCACAGCTCTGAAAGGGAAGCTGCACTATGCAACCTACAAGAGGCGTGTGAAGCTGACACAAGAACATCTAAACAGGAGAAATACTGTGTGAGAAGAAGAGCTTGTACTTTTCCTATAAGTGGTGATAGAAATGTGCACAGTAGCCCACTTATATCCTAGGCTTTAGGTTTGATTCCTAATAACCTTCTTCCTAAGTGTAGAGTTGAGTAAAAGGATTCCAGAGTGGCTGTGAGTCAGAGGAGGTGGTTTTACACAGCCTGCTGCACCTAAAGTAGAACTGTAGGCTTGCCCCAGAAAAACTTATTCATACAATATTTTTAAAATGAACCAAACTTTGAACAGAAAAAACAAATATCTTGTTTAGGACCTTGTATGTTCAATTGTATGAGCTACTAAACGATGAGAAACTTGCATATAGTGACAGTGTGTTGTCACTGTAACCTACACCCAGTGACCTAGCAAACAGTAAAGTCAGTAAACACTGTTAAATAAGTAAGGGAGAGATACGCCATTCCATACTAATAATAACATCAGTTCAGTAACAGTGTACGGGATAGCAAAGATAGCATCAGCTGTGCAGGAGAAACTTGGATGAACAGGTCTATCTTCTGTCTGTCTTTTGGGTTTGCAAAAATACCACCGTTAACTTTAGCTCTATTCCCTCCTTTAACTAGGGATCCTGAAAGAATATTTTTGAGCATAACAATGAAAATGTGCCTCGATCCTAATTAATATTTATACCCATTCCCCAAAAATGAAATTTATTTTCCCTTCCGTTTTATTTAATAGAATCATCCCTTGGTGGTATGATTTTAGTCCCCATCTTCAGATTGCATCTTCAGATTGAATGCATCAAATTCTTACAGATCCAGAATTGTCATTTTTTACCTGCCAAAATTTCAGTGGCTATAGAGCATTCAAGGGAATTTGGGATACTGGTGATCCACTTGGTTATTTACTGATCTAGAACAGAGAGGAATAGGTTGGTTTTATACGTTCAGGTACCTTGAGCTGTGTGAGAAATCTCTTCAAAGCTCTTCATGTGTCATGGCCAAAATTAGTAGACATCTCCTAAAATAAGAGCTTCCCCCTTGCCATGTATTTGAAAAAAATATATGCCACCATATGTCTGATTTACCCACCATAGAGATGTAAGCTATATTTGGAGTGATCTCTACCCCTTTTTAAATATAGATAGAAAGATATTTAATTTTTAATTCCTTCCAGGATTTTGACAGGTTCCACATATGTTAATAGAAAATAGGCTTATTATTGAAGCACAGAGCTGCTTGTCACTGAAGCTTCATTAACACTGTTATCGCTGCCTGACATTTATCTTATAATTTACTGGAACTGACTGTTGTGTCTCCATGGAAACCTAAATTGCAATTAAAACAAGTATGATAATAAAGGCATCCCCCATGATTGACAGCAAGAAAAGCCTAGTTACATTTGTTTATAGTTCCTCAGTAGCTACAGCTAGAGACAGTGAAAATGTACTCTCTCCTGTCACAGTGGTGTCTGACTTAGTCTGTATGGCCAATTTATTATAACATCTTCAGCTATGATGTTAGTAATAATGATACTCATCTTTACTGGAATCATCCCAAGTCATTATGAATATTGAATGTATTATTAGTCATGATCTTATTTCAAACCAAAAGAAAAGTTTAGCTCATTTTGCTGCTGTTCAGTGTTGTTCAGTCCAGATCTGCCAACTTGTGGTGGTATAGGAATAATTTCTGTTAGGGCGGAGGCAACACCAATAGTTATACTAGTTTTTCCCATGATGTTAAGGAACCTGGGTTCTCTCAAGTTCATGACTTCACATTGATTTGGCTATTGCCTCAAAGCAAAGAGTCATGGAACTGGAGTAGGTCCAGATGAATTAATTTAAAATTAATTTCATTCTGAAAGACTCCATCTGGCTGTGTTTAGGAAAGGCACTTACACAGATAAACACATGATCATCTCTATTCATTGTGCCAGATGTAATGTCAAAAGATGAAGAAATGTTTCAAAAATTATCTGGGGGAATTTTTATATAAAGAAATTCATCTCAGTGTAAAAGCTATTGTGTTTTAGCACATTTAGTCCCATATTACTTCTGTTTGTTTAGGGAGTTAGATATGATGGTACATATTTTTAAGAATGAGTAATTTAAATACCAAGATATTAAGTCATTTTAATCGGTCATTTAAGATACTAAAGATAGTTTCTTATTGAAAAGAATGGGTATATCATTTTCAAATCAGTATGTTCTATTTGGTATTGATTAAGAGTGCCAGCTATTACAATTTTACTGAACAGTATTATACGGGATAGCATGTTTTCATGGTGGTGCAATCATACAACATTTAATATTTACAACCTTTAAGACGTCTTGCCCTGTTAGGTCACTTCATTCATAGAAGGATGTACAGAAAAGAAACTGGAATAACATTAGAATTCTAGATGAAACCCTCCCTGACTATCTTATTAATGTCAAAATTGTATTCAATACTCTGCCTCCCTGACTTACTTCCCCAACTGAAGTGATATTTCTGATAACAATTTTTTTACTTGCTTTATGTCACTCTCCAGGATAAAACCTCTCAGAGTATTTTATTCTCATTTTTCTAATAGGTTTATCCTCAATGCCTAGAATAACATTCTGATTATGAGAGTCACTACATAAATATTTATTGAGGCTATAATTGAGTAAGACATCCCTGTTATCAAAAATTTCACAGTTTTATACTATACCCAAGTAGGGGTTTAATTAATTATTGTTTCTGTGTGTTCAGTGGTCAGAGAATGGAAGAAGTCGGAGCAAGAGCAAGCATTCAGTCTGTGTCATATACCTGTTGAGTGTGAAACACTTCCTTTTATCAGGACTATCAGATGTCCCAGGGGAATGTAACCCATGCAGTAGAGCAAGGAACTTAGTAGAGGTGCTGGGGATGACTTAGTGGGTGAGAGCACTTTATCCAGAACTTGTCAGAGTGTGAAGGGGAAGTATAGATAGAGGAATGGCTTTGTATCATAGACTCCAGGATAAATACTTTTCACAAAGCCAGTAGCACATGTGACCACCAGAGAGCCAGGGATCTCTGCCAGAGTTCTGTCCTAGTGTCCCACAACCTATGGTGTCACTTGCGAAGTGCTGGGGCTCATTCCCTTAGTCTACTTTGCCTCACCTCTTCTCTCCCTCTCCTACTCATTGTAGTCTCATGGTCAACTAAGTGAGAGAAAGAGTTTACCATCCTTCAGCTCTGGTGTGTTTAAATGTAAGCATTGGCCTTGAATATATTAGTCACTTGTCACTGCCTTACTAAACGACCAGGCTATACATTTTGTTCTATTAAAGATAGTCACTTTTTATCTTGATTCTTATATGTGCCTCTGCTCATAAATAACATCAATTATATATTTTTCAGCTGTCTCAATTATATTTAGCCTATGTCTGACATAAATAAGTCTTTAACAATTAGAATGAGAAGCAGCTACAGAGCTGATTCAGTTGGTAAAGTGCTTGTCAAGCAAATATGAGGACTTTACCTTGGATCCCCAGTGCTCCAGTACACACACACACACACACACACACACACACACACACACCAGGTACAGCAGCACATATTTGTAACAGTGGCACCAGAGAGGCAGAACCAAGCACATCCCTGAAGCTCTCTGACTAGCTAGCCTAGCTGAACCAATGAATTCCAGATTCAGTAGGAGATCCCATGTCAGAAATAAAGTGGGAAGCAAGCAGGTGGCTCATTAGGTAACAGTGTTTGTTGAAAAGTCTGGTGACTTGTATTTGATCCCTAGGATCTGCATAGAAAAAGGAGAAAAGGCAACTCTTCAAGTCACCTTCTGACCTCCTCACATCCTCAGGCATACTGTGACACCTGTACTGACATATATGCATATATGAACATATACCTTACAATATAAATCAATAAATGAATGAATGAATGAATGAAACTTATTTAATTGTTAAAGTAATACAGTGAGGAAAACATTAAACATAGACCTCTACCCTCCACACCCACCATTGAAGTACACCTATGCTATGTACATATATACACACATCCACATACACATATATACACACAATTTATAAAAATTAAAACAAGAATGAGAAGAAATTAAGAGGACTCTGTGTAGTAATAACTTGTAGGGTATTTGGATTCTTCATAGAACAGACTTAAGACTTCGATAGCTAGCATGTGCGCAGGGGTCTGCATTAGGCTTTCTTGGTAGCTGTCTTATACATGACTAACCGAGCACTGTTTTCAGTAGTGGCTAAGGCAGGGACTGTTTTCCCTGAGAGTAACAGCGGCAAAAACCTAGACTGTAGGATGCCAGACAGTATGTCTATATTGTTTCCCCCTCTTTTATGCAACATTTATTTTATTTTGTTACTTTAAGTTAGATTATACATAAATGAGGTAGAGAGTAAAAAAAACAAAAAAAAACAAAAAAACAAACAAAAAAAAAAAAAAGAACAGTATTCATTTTGGGAAGTATGAACCCACATTGATATCCCGTAATAGTATTTATCATCATTTCAAAACAATCTTAATTTTTAATTTATTGATAGCCAAACAAATCTCCTCTCAATCTTCCTAAGGAGCCATTTTGGTTGGTTCTTTGCCCATAGTACACAGGCACAGGTATGAGCAAGTAAGGCAAACTGGGAGGACACTCTCAGTTGGCAGCCTGGGGAATTTCCTCCCCTGTAAGGTGGAAGCGTTGGCTGTCCAACAGAGGGTGTGTCCGTGTGAGTCTGCTCTCTGGAAAGGTGAGGGCCTCTGTATCTGTTGTTTGAAATGATTGTTTCCCTGGTGCCATTTCTAAACATTCATCAGAAACACCTATCTGCCTAGTGAAAATGCCTTCTGCTCGAGCCTCGAAGTCCAGGAAACAATTTCTGACAAATCACAGCAGGAAAGGAGATTTCCATTGAGGTGAGGGCAGCTACAGCCAATGCTCTGCTGCCTGCACAGCAAGGGTTATTGTGTGTTCAGCCATCATGCACCCCCTGCATGCAGCAAATTTACTTCTTTGTGGGGGTTTTCCAGCTCTCGGCTTTTCACTAGCAGTCAAATGGAGATAAGGTAATCAGGGCTTTCCTTTCACTTGGTGAGTCCACATACTGGTGTGGTGTGACCTTTTCTAAAGAGGAACTGTTCCCTGTGTGTCACAATTCCTTGTTACCCTGATAACAGAGGTATAGCTTTCAGATCTCTGACCACACAAACCCAGCACTACCTCTAGTGACTTAGTAAATACAACCCAGTACTATCTCTAATGATTTAGAAAAACATCCATAACAAATGTGTTGTTTCTAAATTATTGTGAAAGATAATAATGTCCTGCACACTCGTTTTAAAAACATTTTACTGATCCTTTGTGAATTTCACATCATACACTCCAATCCCACTCTATCTTCCCATTCCTCCATATTTACCTCTGCCCTTGCAACCTCCTCCACCCAAAAAAACAAACAACAAAGTCAACAAAAAATTAAAACAAAAATCCAAAAAGCCCATGTCTAATTGTGGAAGTTATACTGTGTCACAGTGTGTCACATAGTACACCCTTTTGTCCACACACCTTTACTTGCAAATGTTCATTGCACTGAGTTGTTGGTCTGATTCAAGGCCTCTGGCTTCTGCTACATCAATATGAAATCCCCACTGGGTCTCCCCTCAGATTCCTGTTGCTGTCCTGAGTCATGTAGATCCAGCAGATCCCAAGTTGCTTCCACTTGACTTGCTCCAGCCCCTCCATTTGTCCAGGTAGATGGGATAGATGTGCCATGGGCCAACTCAAAGCCCTGGATCTGGACCTGGGTAGCAGCTGAGTCAGTCAGTCTGACAGCTTTTCAGCACTCACACCACCATCTCCAGCTCTTCAGCACAGCCCCAGCTAGCTCACTCAGTGTCCAGGCTGGCAAAAGGTAGGGCCAACTCTCTGGCTCTCATGCCCTTGGGGCCGGCTCACCCACACCCACCCTACTAGGACTAGCTCTACTGTGCTGTCAGGAGAGATATGGAGGCCAGCTTTTCACCTGGGGCCAGCTCTGCACAGCACTTGGATATCAGCATTGTCCTAGCTGGCAGCCCCATCCAGGGATGTCCCCACGGCCTTTGGCAGTAATATGAGCCATGGATATTGACACAGATCCCTGCTGCTGCATGGCCATTAACTCAGATGTGGCCCTTAGTGTCAGCAGAGGACAGGACTTCACCATGAGCCCAGGTGGCAGGACAGGCTTCTTAGCTCAGGCTATTTCTCTCCACTCTTGTGTCTCCGGCTCCACCACTCCTCATAGTGCTCAACCCCATTAACTCATTTTCTCTCCCAGCTCTCTACCACACTGGAGTGGTTCCTGCTGTGGGTGGGCCATGCAGCAGGCAGGCCTCTGGGTATCTTCCATCTGTACTATATACATACTCTTATGACATTTCTTTCTCCTCCTTTATTGTAAACCTCTTATGGACAAGCAGTATAACATGTATGTGTACATAAAGTAACCTTGAATTTTTCTTCATAACAACACAAGAAAATTTACTTAAAATTTTATCATCGAAAAATAAGTTCTATCTTCTTCAGATATTTTGAATATTATTTATTCAAGTTAATCTTCCATGAAGTTTTCTTGTTGCTGATACTAATGCCATCTCACCCCAGAGAATCTAGGCCCTTATTTTGTGATTGGCATGACTATAATTCAAAAGGTTTTGCTAAACATGGTAGTGATAACACTATCTTCCAAGTAAATACAGGGGCATCATTATTGTTGCATCTTATTGGTGATGTAATTGATAGCCAGAGTTTTCAACTTAATAAAAGCATTCAACTACCCACAACTTTGCTGCAGTTAGGACATGTGTAGGTAGTGTGGCTTCTAGAGACTCCACATAGTGTTTTTTCCTGGCTTCCAGTTGCCATCCTGCCATTCTGTGGAGACGATAATATTCTTATTAAATGACCAGCACCGCCCAGATGGACAGTGTAGAAGACTTTTAGTACTGCTGAGTTACGTGCCCATCCTGTGCCTTCTGAATGCACCAGACAAGTTTCCAGTCCTCTCTTCTCCTATTGCCTTATACAGCTCTGTCTTGCATAGTTTGTGTGATGACCAAACAACCTAGTCTTTTGTGCACCATCCCTTAAGTACAAGTGACATTAGAAAATGATTCCTAAACCCATTTAAAGAGTGGCTTTGTCAGCTGACTAAAATGATGGGATTGCAGCTCATTTTATTAGGAAGAACGCTGGGACATTTTGAGAGAGATGGTTCTTTGGTTGTACCCTTGGCAGTTGGCCACTCACAGTTCCATCTAAGCCTGTGTTGCTCCCCACAGTGTACACGGCACCTTGTCAACTCTCTGGCCTGTGTGTAGATGCCTATGTGCTTTGGGGTTTAAATTAGACACGGGATGTGGAATCATACCAAAGTTTTAAGCAGCTGGTCATACTATGTAAATTACCTTTTCAGCAAGTCATTCTCTGCATCCAAATCATAACCAAGGACACTGGAGATAGCATATTTTTAAACATTAATACACGTATCTATATGAATTCGTATTTCTTATAGCCTTTTTGTAGAAATTATAGCCATATAGTTATTTTATCTTGTATTTTAATAAAAGCTAAGTTAATAATTGTTTGTCCTCTTTGGTTATAAGCGGGATGAGTGAGGTAGAGAGAAGTTGTTTGATTTTCCTTGAGGGCACACAGTTAAATTGATGTTGAGCCAAGGCCAGCTCCATTGGCCTATTATCTGCTTAGAGTTATGCAACTGAGCTTTAATAGTATTTTCAAAATGGTTCCCTCAGAATAATATGTGTAGGTGAGTCTTAACTCTAAGCAAGATTTCAAAAGAATGAAAAGAGGCATGTTTTTTTCTAGAGCTACCTAAATAAAATTAATAAAAATTTGTTTGTGTAGTTTCCTTAGTCATGGTCCATATATATATAACTACTGCATAGCCTACTGAAGTGTGCTGGTGAGAGGGAAATAGAGGTAGAATCATTTCGATCAGCATAGTCTTGAATTGAACTGATGCATATCATCCCCAGAAATAAAATCAGTAAGGTAAACAGCAAATAAAAAGTTAAGAACAGTATTATTATTTATTAACAAGAAGAAGATCAGTATCCTCAGGCTTGGTACTTGGGATTTATCACAGCCGTTTTGTAAGTTTGTAAGTTTGTTGCTTTGGGCTTTTGAGGGGGTTTGTTTTTGTTTTGTTTTGTTTTTGTTTGGGGTTTTTTTTTTTTGGAGATAATGAAAATATAGAAAACAAATACAGGACAAAATACAAAATCAGAAATCTGTTCCTTTCAGTCTTGAAAAGGAAACTTGAAAAATTTTAGGCCTTATAAAATGTTTTTCCTGAAGTTAATAATAATAATACATTGAGCCACTTCTATTTAATGATACTCAGCTTTCTCAGAGGAAGCACAGATGGTTTTGCATATTCTCTGTTGATCTGATTTCTTTTACTAGAAAATGGAGTAGGGAAGTAGGTCAGTGCCGTGCTAGAAGCAAAGTGTGAGCACTCGCCCCGCCTGCCCTCCCAGCATTGTTACTTTTCATCTTGACTCTGAGACTCATGCCAGCAGTGTCCCCTGGCCTCATGCTCTCTGACTTATGCTCTCGTTCCATTTGGCACCTGTCCTAGAGGAATCTTAGAGTAGGTTCTTTGCCAAGGGCAAAACAAAATTGGTATTCAGGGTCTTGTTGAAGTTTTCAGGCAAGGTGCCCAAAGACGTACATGTCTGTGTCCAAGGTCTGCAAGTGGTCACAGACTCCTCATGAAACAGTACTACTTCAGGGATTCTCTGAAGAAGTCTAGTTCATGGAACAAGAAGGAAAGACAATTGGCTTTTAAATCCTACTGTGTCCATATTTTTACAGTGTGATTCCTTACATGTATTGCATTGGGAAAAGGCACTTTACTTCTGTGGCCCGCCTTTGCTTCATTTCTGAAGTAAAGATGATTCCAACTGGAACTTTATGGTATTGTGTGTCAGATACTTGGCAAAGGTTTCTGGCAGAGAGTAGGCCCTCTATTAATACTATTTGGATTTGAATCTAAAGTTCTACACTATAAAAGGCACTGTTCAGTGCTCCATGGAAGGTAGGGAATGAAGAAAAGCAAGCTAGTCCTAGTTGCTAAAGTCAATCAGACTCTTTTCTGACAAAGCTCTTAGAAGAGGGTTTTGTTGAGATGGGAGGATATGTATCTATAATCCTCTTTGATGAGTACTTTGGCTACCTATGTTCCAGGCAAGAACCCCCAAAAGCTTAACTTAAAATCTGACTAACACATGAACTTTGGCTAACTCAGAAGTCTCTATACAGCCACATGAGAACTGAAGTCACTAGATTGCCAAGAGAAATATTCTTCAGCCAAGAGAAAAGATCTCAGAGTCCAAAGGAAAATTCATTAAGGTGTATTAAAACAAAATTGTTATCAAAATGAAGTAACAATAAGAGAGTTAGTCATATAAGTAGCCCAAATACATTTTTTATTGTAAATGTTTGGTGGTGGTTTTAGTTTATACTAGATATGACTGGATTTCATTACATACAGAATTATTATACATCTTCCAAATGATCATTTGCAAAATGACCAACAAGAAAGTACGTAAAAGGATGTGTGGTAGCTCCTCATCCAAGTGACTCTGTAGAAGTAGAGAAGAAAAGCTCTAGACAGATGGTGATCTTGTGGTAATTGGTAACTGAGAAGATGTGGGTTTCAAAGCACCTTTAAAGGCTCATAAGCTGGGTGCTTTGCAGCATGTTTCCCACAGATAAAAGAGTGGCATGTGTAAATTTTTCCAGCATTCCTGTTTTTATTTGGGAGTGTGATTCAAGAAATCCAGTAGGGCTTGCTTTAGAATTTGTCTTTGATTTGTTTTGAGCTGTCTGTACTCTACTCAAGCCATACTGAACAGAATGTTTAGCCACGTGGTGGATTAGAAATACTTTGCACTTTGGGGCCCTGGGGCATAGATTTGGATTCTAACTATAGTTCATAATCTGGTATTCTTAGGAAGGGAACTTATTTCTCGGATGTTGGCATTTGAAAAGTACTACTTTCTCTTAAGACCGTCTGAGAGTTGAAAGTGTAGAACACTGCCAGATGTGGTTGATCACCTGTGAAACCCCAGCTCTTGCTAAACAGAGAGAAGTGGATCTCTGTGAGTTCAAGGTCAGGCTGTTCTACATATCCAGTTCAGGCCAGGCAGCCAGGTCTATAAAGTAAGACTGAAAAACAAACAAAAAGAGCCAAAGCCAATTTTTAAAAAGTAAAGTATATAGCATAGTATCGGCATATCTGCAATGCTATTTCACTAGGAATATGAGTCATGTTTGCATTTACACAAAAATTGAATTAAGAAATAGATTTATGGGGCTGGAGAAATGGCTCAGGGGTTAAGAGGACTGACTGCTCTTCCATGGGTACTGAGTTCAATTCCCAACAGCCACATGGTGGCTCACAACCTTCTGTAATGGGAAATACCATTTTCTTGTGTGTCTGAAGACAGCTATACTCATAAATAATAAAATAAATGAATCATTATAAATACTGAACATTTGCTGTTTAAAAGAACACTAAAAATAGATTTATGATGGTCACTTGTGGTAATTATGTAAAAAAAAAAAAAAAAAAGCACACACATAGTGAGAACAACAAGATTTGTAGAACATTCTGGGCCATGTGCCTCTATGAGGTGGTATCTGTTGTTGCCCTTTTATAGATGAAGGATCTGAAGCTCAAAGTAGCATAGTTAGAAAGCGATGATGTCTGGGCTCGGAGCCATGCATTTGCCACTGCTCTGCATCCCTTTGAATGGTAAGAGGTCCAAGGTTTCTAGGAGGGACTGGGAGACATGTGAAGTAAGTGCTTTCTATCGTAGGAAGACCAAAGAAGCGAGCGAGCGAGTGAGTGGGCATTCATCCCTCTGTGCAGCTTTCCTCCCCCTCTGACTCTTAGTTTCTGTTGTTTGGGAAAGCATTTGCAGTAGGAACAGTGCTTACTGCCTGCTCCAGAACTCTAAGTTTAGATATTAGACAACTGTGCTGCGGCCTAACTCTTGTACTGCATTGGTCGTCATCCAGCTTCCGCTTTCTGTTAGCTCAGACCTGTAGCAGCGCCTTCCTCCTCATCTTGCTGGTTGTCAGCAGCAGTAACCACGAGTCCTTCCTGTCCCAAAAGTGATTCTTGCCACACTCTGAGCTTTCAAAGTGCTGCACACACTGCATCCTCTACTGCAGAGAGCTAGGCCAACTCCACCCTGTGCCATCACAACTCCACAGGCTGAACTGTTTGTTGAGTCACAGTGATGGGAAATAAGATAGGGTAAGATAATGGTCTAGGCTAATAGAAACAGCATTGTATTATACCTGGATTGTTGAAAAAAGATTTTGTATTCAATATTTTATTCAGTAGAGCATTTTTATAACAATAAGGTTGATTAGAGAATGCTCTAAAATGTTTCACATTCAGACAGTAATTGTTTACTTCAATGATTAAAACACAAAGTGGTCACATGGGCAGTGATAGAGGTGTGGAGATCAAGGCACCTAGTGAGGGGCCTGACCTCATTACCTCTCTGAATTAATCTGAATTGAGGTTTTTGTTTGTTTGTTTGTTTTATTTTTTTTCCATTCTCCAAGCTCTTACCTTTTAGGAGGTTGTGTTTCTGTGTGAATGTGACAAACTTTTCAGTCTATATTAGTTTGTCCTCAAGTTCTGGAACTGCCCTCCATAGCTCCCAATTTTTTCCATGCTAAAGATTGCAGGCATGCTTTGGGGGGTGAGGGTGGGGTCGCTCTAGTGAGTTTAGAACTGCAGCAGCTTTAAAGTATTCTTTTTGTTTGTATGTTTCTTGCAACAAACTAAGGACTTCTGTTTAAGATCTTTATCTAGTAAAGTTTTGGTATTTCTCGGAGGCTACAGTGAAATCACACCTGCCATTTGTAGTTTAGTGTGTCATCTTTCAGAGCTGCTGAAGTAGTGAAGTGGTCACCTACAAGGCTGCAGCTACTGAGCTGCTGGCTTTGCCCTTGTCAGGGGCTTCGTATGGCCACAGGCTGACAAACTGCACTGTGAAGGGCATATGCGGAAGCAGTGAGCATTCTACAGAGAGGATGGGGCACACAGTGTGTTGGGTGGGGGTTATGAAGAAAAGATACTTGGCTTACTTTATTATTGTCAGAGGGGAACTCCAAAGTAAAAAGACTTCATCATATCGGGCTCGCAACAAGTATTCTCTCTAAATTTGGGTCTGGGAAATGATAGGAATAAAGACATATAAACGCTTATGCTTTAGTTCTTCGTATCTGCGCCAAATATTTACTGGAGCTAGGAGAAGAAAAAGCAGACCTTTGCTTCTCTTTCCCAAACGTGTGATTGTTTAGAACTTAAGTGCAACATCTGGAAGTCAGATATACAGAGAGCAATTTATGGAGTGTGAAAGATTTGAAATATTCAGTGTCCTTTAGTGGGAACTCAACTTTTTGTGTTGTATTTTTTTTCCCAACACAAAGCAAGCAATTCTGAGATCACTTTTGCCTCTCTGAATTAAGCCCTTTGTGCTTGGGTCCCATAAACAATGTGCTTTTTAAAGGGGAGGCCCTCCCCCACCCCCCAGCTCTGGCCCTTTTCTCTAGTGCAAGCAACCAATCAGCTGCACCGAACTGCATAGCTGGAGCGCTTTCCATTCTGAGCAGCAACAACGTACTAATTTGATGCACACATGGATGCCTCTCGCACTCCGCAAATTCGTCACCAGCATCTTGCATTAGTCATCTGATGGGCTGCCAAGTGTTTCATTTTCTTTCCATGTGACTTTATTATTACCACCTCTCTTCCAAAACCTCTGAAAAAAGGGCGGGGAATGAGGGAGAGGGAGAGAAAGCCAGCAGAAATCCAGCTCTGCCTTTCTTTCCCAGGGATAGCCAGTGCAGAACTGATAATGCTGCCGATTTGTGGTGTGTTGATGGCAGCCTTGCCAATTGAGACCTGCACTTAACTTGCAGCTGCCTCCGAAGCTCGGGTTCTGAGATGCCCATGCCCTGGGTGACAGGCGGCCGTCACTGCCCTGTGCTCTGGAGTCAGTGCTGAACAGCAGCAGCATGCAGTGAAAGCATCGCGCTGCTGCTGAGAAGCAACCTCATGGTGCCTCTGCTTTGTTTTAGTTCATCAAATTTCTACGACTCATTAGGCACTTTCCCCTGTGCTCCTCTTCCTCTTTCCGCCTCCTCATCCCCAACCCCCACTATTTTTTCTTCCTGTCCTTCACCCTGAAGCCCTAACTCTGGCTCCTGGTTCCGTTTTTTGACAGTAACGGCACAGCCAACAAGATGAACGGAGCTTTGGATCATTCAGACCAGCCAGACCCAGATGCCATTAAGATGTTTGTCGGACAGATCCCTAGGTCCTGGTCGGAAAAGGAGCTGAAAGAACTTTTTGAGCCTTATGGAGCTGTCTACCAGATCAACGTCCTCCGGGACCGGAGTCAGAACCCTCCCCAGAGTAAAGGTACAGAAAGCATGTGGCGCATGGGATAGGGGTCACTCAGGTGTCTGGGTGGGTTTAATGACTGGGGTGGGCACATCTGGGCTGGCTAGAGATCACAGAGCCTTCAGTATGCAAGAGGGAGGGCAACAAAGAGGAAGGGAGGGCAAGCTGACAGCAGCTGGTGCTGCCAGCCCTGGTATTCAGGCTACGCCTCAGGGCTCCTCCCAGAATTTCCCGCCTGCTGGGACAGGTGGGACTCAAGGAGGGCAGGAATGCTTCCCAGTGTTTTATGGTCTCCTCTTTGCCCCTATGAGGTCACAGTCTAAGCACTGTAGTCTCTGGGCGGAGTTGCTGCTTCTTTAAGGAACAGTATTTCTTAGCCTTGCATTTCAGGAGCTAACTCTTTCTATACTACCTTTTCATGATCTCTCATGTACATTACACTTTTCCATAGCCCATAGAGACCCTCAAATGATCTGCAAACAGTGGGATGCCACTGTTGGGATAGAGAAGGGTTCACTTTGAAGACAGATGCTCATTCTTGGGGGGCAACAGAGATCATAAAGAGAACTGTGCCTGCTGGAACAAGGGATAGTGCCGTAGTGGCATGAGATCGTTAACACACCTTCAGACATATTCAAGGCTTATCAGAGATACGAGTAAAGTGAGAATTTGGTGCTTATTACTACCTCCATTTTAATATAATGGTGATTGGGTGGAGGTTGTAATTATTAAAATAGAGGCCAAGAAATTGGTTGATGTTTCTGTGTTTCTAAGTCCTACATTGTCAGCTCTCTATGGACTGCATCTAAAATGTCTCCTCTGCTGCTACCACCTGGTTTCTGTTCCTGTTTCTTTTTGCTTTAGTGATTTTATTCTTTTCTTGGTCTCTTCTCAGGGCCTCTCCTGTGGATTCACAGTTCCTTTCCTCTGGGCTTTGCTGTTTCTGTCCGGCTCGTTGTCTTATTTCTTGTGCATCTTGTAAGAGGGAGCGCATCTTCTGATTTGTGTGCTCTGTAGTTAGGCACATGAACCTTACCTTATACTTTTTCTGCACCTTTTAAAAATAAAAGAGTAAGAAAAATTTAAGACTAATATTCAGCAATTCTGTGACATGCTGGACCATTTCCTGTTCTTTATGGTGCTGAGGTCTACTGGGCTTTGTGGAACTTTGTAAAGGAATTTAAAAGCCCCCAACTTTGTAAAGATAGACAAACCCACCTTCATATTTTGTTAGTAAAGTAGTCCCCCCCCCCCCCGAAAAAAAGAAAACATACCATTAAACACTATGGCTGTTTTTAAAAAGGTTAGAATATTGTGTCTACAAATAATAACCCCTATAATTAGATATATAGACTCTTAATATCTAAAATGTAAATCAGTAAAATGTAAAAACACAAATCAGAGTGATGTTAGATACCTTTGTGTGACTATTTAGATGTTTTCCATACAAATTAGGAGTTCATTGTAATATTTTCATACTATCCTACATAAGACAGACAGCATAATGCATAGTTCTGGATTAATTAGTTTTCAGACAAGTCCCTTTCCATTACTCAGAGTAGAACTCAAAAGAACCTAGTTATAGCAGCAGGCACACTGCATCCTCACCTGGGAACATGGGACACTGATCCTGAGTTTATTGGCCTTTTCTAAAAGGGTGGCTGGCCAGATACTCAGAAGTCAATTGTTACTATGATTCCTGATTGCTTGCTTTATATCTTCTGAGTATGTTTCTTACATTGGTCCCAAGACCTTTCTCCCAATCAAGTATATTCTATGTATGGCTTAGCCATGTGTTCATTTGAGCACTACCTTATTCAGACGGAGTTTGAGACTATATATTTTGTCAATTTCTATTCACTGGCTCTTCTGAGTAATTAAGAAGCTTGAACTCAAGCTCTTGTTGAGGGAGAGAAACCAAATACAGGAACTCTGGGGTACATTGCAACATATCAGGCCCTCTACTGAGAACTTTATGTAAGTTTCCACTTAACTTTTACCAAAAGTTTGAAGGGTGATAGCACCAGTCTCATTTTACAGATGAAGATACTGAGGCTCATAGAAGTTAAGAAATGCAGTCCAGTTTTCTCAGCTAGTAGTCCCTCTGGACACTATTCATCAGTCTTCAGTTTGTCTCTCAGTGAGAGATTAAAAGGGGGTGAAAGCATCATCTGCTTCCTTTCATGGCTTCATTTTCATAACTAAATGACCCCCAAGTGAAAAGACTGTATTTCTCTCTTTAAAAGCACTGATGGCTTCATTTCTGCCTTTGTGTTTAGTTTTTGTACTCATGGGTTTAGATTGTATGCCACTCCAACTCATGGTACCATGGATAGGAGTTAGAGATGAAATCATTCAAATCTTACCTTTGGAAATACGGGTCAATTTCTATTACTTCGAACTCAGAGTCTAGGATTAAATGTTGCTTGAAATATACAAGCTGTAAGGTAAGGCTTGTTGTACAAACATCTCTGTTGTAAAGGTATTTGTTGTGATGGGATTTGGGCCCTGTAATGACACTGCTCCCAGAGGCGAGCCGTTTTTAGCTGCTTACATGTAGAAAGCAACAGCTACCATTTTCTTTGCATCAGTACCTGCGTATGCCACATATAATGTTTATATGTAAAACTGAATTGCCAAGTACAGTTACAATGTTTACACAAAATTGATGCCAAACCATCAGAAACCAGAATTACTGGAGGCTTTGTTTAAAAGTGGTTTAAATTCCCTAAGCAAGGCTTTTGGATGGCCTTGATTCATTGCCTCATTTGCCTTGATGGCTTGACGGGAAGAGACAAAAGTTGCGCTCTTACTTAATGCAGGTGAGGTCGAGTTGTCTTTTTCTTTGCATCTTATGTGCTCTTTAATCATGAGGTATAAAAGCTTTACCCTCTTTTCATTCTTTTACGAGTTGAAGTATAAGCTGTTTCTTCTTTTTTTTCTCTCTTCTTCCTCTTTTTCTTCCTCTTTCTTCTCACAGGTGTGTTATTCAAGCAGTTTCAGAAACTAGGAAATCTAAATAAGTAGACTGTCTAGTCTGTTAGGACTTAAGAGGAACAAGATTTTAAGTCGTCGTTTTATTTATGTATGTGTATGTCTGTGTACAGGCATGTGAAAGCACACATGTGGAGATCAAGGATGACCGTAGGCAGCAGGTCTTGTCTTCCACCTTGTTTGGTCTCTTTCTTCTTTGCTCCAGTGTGTGCCAGACACACTGTTAAAATGAGTAGGCCTGTAAGCTATCTTTTGGAGGCCATCTTTCCCCTTCATCTTTATACAGGAATGCTAGTTACAAATGTCTGCTACTATACCTGGCTTTCCATGGGTCTGCAGAGCTGAACTCAGCCTCACATTTGCTTAGCAAGTGGTCAGCTGGTGGTACCATCTCCCCAGCCTAAGAGGAGCACGTTTTATTCAGTGATTATCTGCCACTTCTGCAGAAGCTGAGAAATACTACAGAATGGGTAAAAATGTGGCCTTTAGATCCAGACATGCATAAATCTAGTTCTTGGCTCTGCTTCTCTATGAGTATTTCACTGGGCAGTTTAGCTCATCATTTCAAAATAATGGGGAGTGATTTCCATGCTGGAATGTGGTGGGAACCTGATAAAAGAGATTATTCTAATTTTAAATCTTTATCATATTTGTCTTTTAAAAATTTAAAATCTAAGAACAATAAAGTAAACACATGGGTCACTTCAGTAAAGGAATGAGATAATAGTGACTTAAAAAGAAGATGTACATACTGAAATTAGAGTTCACAGAAGTAAATGAATTTTATTTTACAGGATATAGGAAAAGGAAGCATCTTTACCAAATGTTAAAACCACTAATGAAATTTAGTAGATAAGAGTTGATATTAAATGTTATAAGTAGATGAACTTAGCATAATTTAGAGAGGGAGGGAGGTAGGGGGAAGCAGGGAATAGTCTGAAAAGTGAGGTCTCACAGATATAAAATATGTAAAATGAAATGGAAAAAAGGAAAATCACAAACCTAAGCATTTATAGGATAGGGCCAGGTTTTAGATAGTCTTTGTTCTAGGATTTAAAAATGGGAGAGGTGAGTTTGGTGTGCTGTGCTCAGAACGGTGCAGGGGAGGGAGTGAGTGGCTGGGCGTGGGCGGAGTGGAAGGAAGGAAAACTTGGAGCAGTGATAGTGCAGGCATCCTGCTGTGTGTGGAAGAGATGGGAAGACATTCCCAATGGTGGGAACAGTGATAAGAAGAAAATTTTGGAAACAGAAAAAATTTCAATTTTGACGTGCCCCAGAACGGTCAAGAATAATAGGTCCAAGAAAATACATTGAATATTGTGCTAGGACTAAGCAGCATTTCAGAAGGAAGATGGCAGCTTAGGAGAAGAGAAGTTGAGGGTGTATGTATGGGGCCTTCAGTATTGAACCTTACTAGTTCTATAATCAGGAAAGAACACTGTATGCATGCACTGCTGATGTTACCACTCTTGCAGTTGATGTAAAAATAGACCCAAGATGATCATAAAAATACAAACACCAGGGCTCTTGAAAGGAGAGAAGGAAAAGGTGAACATCAGTAGAAGGGCTAAAGAAACTTAATTTGAGACAACAGTGCAGTTAGGAGGAAGTAACATTTAGAAAATGTTAACATAGAGGATGAAATACAATATTTAGCAAATAATATTTAGTAACAATGCCCCCTCTGATTTTGTGGTACATAATACATTTCTGAGAGCTCCCAGTGGAATTGGGGATTTATGAAGAATAGAATTTATTGGTTTGGGAAATTGAACAGAAGAACTATTGAAAAGCAAAAAGGGCCCCATGCACTCAGATTGTGTTTCACAGCAGACCTGAAGAGGCTGTGGTTCTGGAGAACTTCAGGAGACAAGGAGACAGCATGTTAGTGGTCTGCACCCAGGCAGAGAATTGGGATGACAGAGAACCTGCAGATGGGGCTAAGCTGATGTGGTGAGGTCAGATAGGGTAGCAGAGAGGCTGGAACATGGTCTCCATGGTCTAAAGTACAGAACTGGTGGAGCTGAAAGATTATTCCTTGTCTCAGAGGAAAAGGAAGAACCATGTGCTGGAGGAAGTGCAAGATGTAGATACTGTGTTAAGACCAAACATGGGACTCATAACTATTAGTAATGAAATATGTAGATTGGGCCAACATCAAAATTATAATCCATGGTCATGGCTTCTAAAGAAATATGCTCTATAATGAAGGCTCTGTCTGTTTTTCTAAATTTAAGTTAATATACTGGTTTTACAGGAATGAAAACCAAGTGATTAAAGTGACTTAACCCTTGAGTCTGTTAGTCGGGAATGAAACCACAGTCTTAATCTAATGCATTGCTGATCACACTTTACTGTATCTTCTTTAATGACTTCTGCAACAAAGACTTAAAAGGAGAAAATGATTTGTGTTGACTGTCTCCATACTGTCCAGGCCAGAGAAACAGAACTTGTTTTTCATGATGTATGCTAGGAGGTCACAATAATCCTGCTATGCACCCCTGCATTGCTCAGAGCTCAGTATTTTCTGGTTGAAACAAAAAATTCATGTCTCCTTTGGAAAGAGATATTATTACCTCCAAGTTTCAGAAGAGCAGCTTCCATGATTAGGACAGTGTTACAGTCCCTTCTTCCTGTCAGCCCCGCTGCTGTCCAGCCCAGGAGACTGGCCCCATTAATCTTAGGATATGATGGCAAGGCCTTTCTTCCCATCTCACAGCTTCACTCAGTGTTTGAGAATTATCCATTAATGCAGTCTAGCGTTGACCTTCTTTGTCTGTAGTTCAGTGCCATGGATACGTTTCTTGAGAATGAGGCTGGATGGCTGGAGTGTGAACAGTGACCGGAAGATACCAAGGCCTGACTGTTGTTCTTTGAATTTCAGAATTGGCAGAGTGTCAGCTCACAATCCAGATGATTCTTCTTGCTCTGGTAGAAAGAACATGGGCCTTGGAGACAGGAGACTTAAACAGCTGGTTCTTAGGACTGTAAAGTAGTGGAGAATGAACCTCCATTTGTCTATCCGCGGGACACCTACCATTAAGACATGCCTTACAAACTCAGTAAATAGCAGATGTGAATGCTGTTAGTACCGTGCAATGGTGGCTGACCATCGCACAAGCTACATTCTTCTTGGAAACGCTACAGGTCTATGAAGAATACCCTTGGTGAGTTTATAGTTGGTTCTAGGGGTGCAGAGGCTACAATGAAGTGGTAAAATACGATTCTACATTTCATGCCATTCCTTTCTTCCTGAAAACCTGTATCAGAGTCTTACGTCATACACAGGGTGTTAGGACTAAAGGTATGTGCCACACATTTAACTGCCCTACCTACATTTCTTAAAAAGTAAAATTGCACACTGGATGATGTGGATTTTCCTATTTTTAATGGTCCACAGAAAGGATTCTTTCATCCTCAGTTCATTCTTTTATCCTAACAGAAGTCTCTGTATTATTTACCATGATACTTCTTTATTATTAACTGGCTGAGGACCAGCATGGTAAATATAAAACACAATCAGAATTTCTATATACATGTAGGCAGGAATCCTACTCCTGCCTTGTGAAAAATGGGTACTAGTTACATCATATGGTTGTATTAAAAAGAATCATTAGAGAGCTGGGAAGGAGGCCTAATGGGGGTAAAGTGCTTGCTGTGTGTGTGTGTGTATGTGTGTGTGTGTGGACCTGAATTCTAATTCTCAGGCGCCTTGTAACACTGGCTATTGTAGTGTGCATCTGTGAACCTAGTGTTCTCACGTGAATAGAAAATAGAAGACTTCTCCCAAAACTGAGGCTCCACTCACATACATGAACAGGAACAAGCATATATGTATACATGCATGTACACCTCACAAAAATAAATGAAAGAGTTAATGGTATAGATATTTTTCAAATGGAGTTTTAAATAGCACCCATTGGATGATTTAAGGTAAAGGACTGAGAAATGCAAAATAATTTTCTTTAACTTCTCATAAGAAGGAATCCCTTCTAATCCCATACAGTGGAGAGGGTGGCTGGGATGTGTTTGATTTCTGTAACTTCAATCAAAGGGCAGTTTCTACCCTAGCAAATAATGTTTACTGTGGGTACACTTGATCTTTATCTCTCTGGAGAGAAAAGAAGAAGAAAGGGAATGAGGGCGATACAGAACACACAGACTGCCAGTATCAAAGAGGACAAGAAATTACTCAACACTGCCTCTAACTATTTTGTTTTGCTTCTCCTCTGTCTGGAACATTAAGTCGTCATAAGGCCCCAGTTGTCTTGTTCCTGGTAGATTTAGCTTTCTGGAGTTACAGCTTTCAAAGACTTAAGGAATGTAGACTTTGGACAGAAAAGAAAAGCTTATCTTGGTAGAAATTTCACGTGAGAGAAAACTGAGGGCTCATGACTCCGGTCTTCGAATGCCTTCAACACGTATTGCTATCCAAATGAAGACTGACACCTAGGCGGCCTCACAGTTTGCCTTTGCCGTGATCCCCTGCCTGCTTAGAAGCCCAGTTTGTCTTTCAGTGGCACCTAAGGAGATTCTCTGTGGCAGAGGAGCTGTAGCACCTATTACATGATTGTGCCATTAAACGATCAGACTGTGGGCATCATGAAACCAGCTCTTTGCAAATAAGCAGTCTAGCTTCCTCGCCAGAAATATGCCCTCCACAAGGAAATTCTGTTACTTATTTGGAAATACCTTAACCATTGCCAGACAGCTGCCACAATGTACCTTTCTTCCCCACTGTGGACCCAGTGGGGCCTAGAAACTCACAGGCTCTGATTAAAAGGTTTACTTTCTTCTATCTTCAAACTTTACTTCTGATGAAAGTTTAAAATTGATTTAAAAAGACTTTGAAATGTGCATATTGAAAACAATGTCACACACCTTTTGAAAGCGCCTGTCATCCTTCATAGCTTTACCCACTGTGAGATGTACTGTTATGTAGTGTAGTTAATACCACTTTTTTTCCTTACAGATATTACCCAAAATGCTAAGGACGTTTATTTAGACCTAACGTATCAGATTGGTTGTCCTTCATCCTAATTTTAATGATTCTGGGTCCACCTATTCTTAGCTTTCTTTTCTAATATTGGTTGGAACTTCTTACAAGAGTATTCTTCCTCCAGTTTCAAGCAGGCATCCTGAAGGTACCACTGTGAATAAATATAGATCATTACAATCATCAAAGCTTTTGAAAACTACAAGGTAATTTAAATAACTAGCCAAATGGAAAAGTAGAAATTAACCTAAATAATATTGTCTTAAAATAATTTGTTTGGGTAGCAAAAGTGATAGATGCTAGTGTATTGGCTTTTAGTAGAGTTGGTTAAGGAAATTGAAAGTATTTTGACCCATATTGTAAAAGTCAGCAGAATATTAATTGTAGGCATCTCAGTAATATTTTGGGGTTAATATTAGAAACACTATGGCAGTAAACCAGAGCAATAGACAGATTAAAGAACTGGGCCTCAGATCAGCTTTGATGAGTACATGCCATGGAGAAAGAAGCCCAGGAGGCATGTGTGAGATAATATACCGTGGTGTGCTGGCTTTCTCCAGGCTTCTTTTCAGCTGACTTGGGTGCTCAGCTACATGGAAGTCGAACACAGAGTAGCAAGTTTTCCTCCCCAAAGGAAAGAGCTAATCAGTGAATAGGGACAAATCACAATGGTAAAAACTCATCAAGGTAGATGGGGATAACAGTTCAGACACCACAGAAATTGACGCCTAAGATCAATATTTTTTCACTCTCTATGTAAATGACTGAGAGAGAAGTTTCTCCTAATCTACTATTCAGACTCTGGCATTAACTCAAAGTAGAGAAACTCATAATATATACTTGAGGCAGTGATTATATTGAAGAATAAAGAAACATAATTTCTCTATTTCTATTAAAAGATCATAAGCTGGAATCAGAGAACAGAAGTAAAAGGTTAAAATTGAATGTTCTGTGATGATATTCTTTAGCTCACCTGGAGCCCCATCATTATTAAATATTTTAAGGTGAGTTATGCCTTAGGTTTCTGTAGCAGATTCTGTAGCCCAACTTCCCAAGCAACCAAGATGTGTCTCCTGCAGGCTTCATAAAGGGCAGCTGGTTTTTCACCCTCTTTCTCTATGTTAACTTCATGTTAAAGTACAGATGCTACTATAATTCAATGGAGATCATCTTCATAGACATATGGAAAGTTAGACAAGTGTTTTAGGCAGTGAAGTGTGTAGGAAAAAAGGCATCTGACAATATAATGAGCCACACTGCCCCAGATGTTGAGTTACAGAGGATACAGAAGCAGAAGCACAGATGGAGCAGGGAGCTCAGTAACTTTTTACTATGTGAAGCCTTTTGTTGTATCTAGGGCACCATGCCCAGGATTAGCAAGTGTTACTGAAGTTACCCAAGTACATGAAGACATACCAAAGGGGAGCAGCATGGATCACAAAGGTCTGGGAAGGCAGACCCACATGGAAAGGTCTGCAGGTTAACTTAAAAGGACTGAGCAGTAAGCCAGAAGAGGAAAACCCATAACAAGGAATTAAAAGAGGGGTTGTGCTCTTTTTAGAAAACAAACAAAAACCCAACTGTGAGGCTCTGTATAGATAAGCTCTTTGAGTTAATACTAAACCTTGGGATTCTGGTACCTATACTATAAATGTTGGGACATGAGGTAAAGTACAGAGTTTGAACCAAACTTTTATATAGAAATGGTAAACAGAGCACTGTATAAAAGTTAAGAAGATGGGGGTGCAGCAGATAACTTAGCAGTTCTCAAGAGCGGGCCTTGCCCATCTGCCATGCTTTGAAAGTTAAGATATCATTGAAAGGGAAATAGGTGGCCCAGAGTCATGTGGCAGTCAGTATTTTTTGGTGGCCTGCTGGTCAGAAACTATTATACTTAAGTACTCCAGAGTTCAGTGCTTTTACTGTGATAAAGATGAAATGAAAGATTAGGGGAGCTGAGGTCATGTGACAGGAAGGGTGATATTTCCCTTTTCAGTATCTTACCCACAAGGCCTCCTTCCTCTTTCTCTTCATTTTTGTATTCCTTCTTCTCTCATCTCACTCTGGGGAATTTAGAACAAAACCAGTTAAAGTCTCTTTCTAGAGTGTCTTTCTGAAGGTTTTCCTACTTAACACAGGAGATACAGCCTGCTGTGGCTCTTACACTGGCATAATGAGTCAGCCCCAATGTATCGAGCTGGCCTTCTGCTGCATTATTTCCCTGGGGAAACATGAACAAACATCTGTTTACCCAGATAGGTCACTGGTAACAGACTGGCATCCTTTCCTACCCAAATCTATCTTCAGATTTCTTACAGGAGCACGGATGACTCTGAAGCAGCTGCATCAGACCAAAGTCCTCCCAGCATGGGTGACAACAGGAAGGGTGTGTTGCTGGAGCTCCCTGGCCAGCTTGCAGAAGTGCCACTGAGTGGCCCCTATCCTACTCCTGGAGAGTGTTACTGGCTGTATTACCTTAGAATGGGCCTTCCTTTACTTTTGTGACCTTCCTTTACATTTGTGACCTGCCTGAGCCCTATAAGTCTCCATCTTCCATTTTCTCTCCAGAAAGGGGAAAATAACTATATAGGTCTTCAAAACTTACTTTTTAAACTTTGGTTTTACTTAAATTTTGTTTTGGGCAATTTCACATGTGTACAATGCATTTTTACCACCATCATCTCCCCTGCTGGTCTCCTTCCTGACAAATCCCCTGTTCATGTTCAAGTCTTTTCAGTTTGTTTTGTGACCAACCGAGTTTAATAAGAATCATGACTGTGGACTTTACTGCTTATCCAAAGCAGTACAGAGTCCTTTTTTACTGTAATGTTACTTAGCCTAGGGTCCTGATAAAGAACTGCCAGCTCCTACCTAATAGATGCTACTTCACATTAAGCTGACTAGTACCCATAATCCTCACAGGAAGCATGTATATTCCTGTGTTAAACTCTTACTATTGTTCTAAGCATCACTATAACCTGAACTTGGTTTTTTCTTTGCCCCTCTTCCCAAATTACTATGAAGTCCTCCCTGGAAGCCTTCTGAGGAGTCGAGTATAAAGTGTTGCAAGTCCACTGCTCAGTGGAGAAGTTAGCACATGGCAGAAAGAATAGAAGAACATAGTGAGAGGAAAGCAAATGACTGACACTGACTTGTAAGCTGGATAAGCTATGAAGTGTTCATTCTGAAACATTGTGTAGGGAAATATTGAGTGCTTCATCAATTATGTTGCTAGAAAATACACACAAGTAAAGTAAGTGTTTTTAATACTTTTAAGGTTGTGGTAGAATGAGTCAAGAGATGAGAAACAGTCATTTAAAGTCAGTGATCTCTTGAGAAGGGTGGTAAGCAGAGGAGCTCATTTAAATGCCAAGCTGAAGTCAGTAGTCCACATATTTGATCCTAGTGTCCTTGACATTCAGTATGGCAGACTCCTTTAAAATAATGACATGCCCATTTATTTTAGCTCAGTTTCCCTTGGGCATCCTCTTAGTAGCATAGATCTTTGGCTATATCCCTCTACATATTGGACTGTTTTGTATTGTTTTATATTTTCTGATTTTTATCATTTACATGAGACTTTATGGTTTGTTCAAAACTGACATTACAACTGAACCCTTGGCAGCATGTTCTGAGTCCCGTTTTTTGTGTATGCCAGTTACTTGGTTAGCTGATGCACACCTCTCTTAACTGCCAGCCACTGCCTGCTTTTGAAGATCGTGGTTGGTTTTATGGCAGTGTTCTGTGCAATAGAGGAAGTTCGCTGACTTGCGTGGCAGGAATGTCTGACAACCATGTTTGTCAATAACAAAAGTCATCTCACTGAGACTCCAGTTTGTTTCTTACCACCCTCCCCAGACTCAGCAGTTTTCAGAGGCCTGTACCCGATAGCTCATTTTGAGGGAAGATAATTCTTACAGAAACCACAACATTGGGAAGGAAATAAATGTGTTAACAGTTTTGATAGATACATTTCTCTAAAACATATTATCTAATTCAGATATCCTTTTCAGAAAGATTTAAATTGTATTTAGTAGGAAGATATTATGATAAATGATAGTAATTGCGAATTGGTCCTGTTGCCATATTACACACACACACACACACACACACACACACACACACGTGCATGTTCACATGCATGTGCATGTATGTACATGAGTATTGCTGCTCAAGAAAGTAAATATGGTTAATCCACAGTGCTTTTGAAGGTTCTTCTTTAAATCAGCTTAGTTCAGTGTTTATTTTCTTTATGTTTGTGAGAATATTTTAAAACAATACAGGTTTATTTAAAAGAAAATATAACCAACATGCTTGCCTGCATTGAGAGAAAGGACTGAGAGAAAGATCTCACTGTGCACGCCACTGCCAAACTCCAGGACCCACTGCTGGGCTCCGGGCACATTGTCCTTCCCCTTCCTGCTAATAGAGACAGAGAGCATCCCAGTTTCACTGTTGACTTTAAGCCACATACTTCAGGGGGACAAACAGAAAACTGGACTTTTGGTGGGTTTGTTTGTTTATATTTTAGACTATTTCATAAGATACTCAGTAAGGAGTTAGATTATATAATGAAGGGCCGTCTTGTCCTTTCTCTTTAGGACTCCTTAAGTAACTTGTTCACTTTGGGTGATGATACTAGTTAACCCAGAACAGAATAAGGAGGTCTTTTACCTCCTCCTGTTTCCAAAGCATTTTCCGTGATACTGTAATGAAAAGGGATGAGAAGTTTGTAGGCAATTGTAATCTCTGTAGATCCCTGAGTGAAGCTGATATATTTTAACAGTGGTCTTGGAAGACAACCATGTGTGACTCAATAGACACATCCTAATTAAAACAAGTAACAAACAACAACACAGGGTTCCTAAGTGCGGTAAATGAGAGGCTCAAACTTGGACTCTGAAAGCTCTTGCCACTTTACTAGCTGCAGGGTGACTTGGTCCTTTCATCAGCAACCCAGTTACAGAGAGAAAAGTAAGTGCAGTTTCCACACCCCAGCTCCAGTCCTCCCGAGCCAGGCCGCTGAGTGGGATCTTCTCTTTGTGAAGTGGAAATCTGTCAAATGGGAGCTCGACTGTGACTAGCAGCTCATTTTACACAGGCCATCTACAGCTGCCAGATGGTGACAGGCCTTAGCAGGTTTCTGAGCCCAGTATGAGTTGTCTGACTCTAGAAGTGGAAAGCACAGTCTTATTGGAGAAAATGCTTCTAAAACCAAGGCTTTGCTCTAACCTTGGCGAAGCAAGGAAAAAACTTTTAAAAAGATAATAAATAAATAAACCACATTTAAAAATTGCTTCTTTTAGGTTTTTCTCTTTATCTAATTGTGCTTTAACTTATGTTTAGAAGTACTGCTTTTAAGCCATACGTGGCAGGCTTTTGTACCAGAGGTTAAATTCCAAGGCAGATAAGTTGTGACAATTTAAGAAGCAAAAGAAGAGTATCAGAAAGTGGTTGTCTAAGTGAGCTGATCGATAGTTGCTGGGCTTGCCGTATGTCCTGAGGACTGGGATGCCTGGGAGATCAGGAAGAGACTGGCTCCGTGGTTTCCTTCCCGACACATCAGCTGGAGCTGCATGCGAGTGAATAGGACTATGGTCGAGCTGCCCTAGCAGCACAAAGAGCTGTGCTGATGCTTCTCCATCACATGTCTGCAGTGAGAATGCTGTACTCTCAGAGTACTTCAAAGTCAGGAAACCGTTAAACCACACTGCATCCTCCTTTGCCCTGCAGCCTCTTCCCCCACATGCTCAGGGAAATGTCTCCTCTTTATGAAACAAAGATGAAGTGATGTGTTTGAACAAAGTTTATAATCCCAGGAAAAATTGCTGATCTAGTCTTAAAATCTAACACATCTTTCAGAGTAATTTTTAATGTCCCTGTTTCTTCTACCTAAACCATGTGTGTTCCATATGACCTTGATCTAAACCTTTATACTGTATATGAAGTTCAAAAGGCAGCTTAGCCTCTTTTTTTTGTTCCTAGCACTTTTTCAAATAAAAGTAGTCATATAATATTATACTGTTAAAATCAAAGCTCGATGAACACTTTGAAAATCTTTTTGAGTTTCTAAGACTTATTTTCATAAATCTTCATACAACTCCCTTACATATTTTATTAGAAAAATGACTTTTATATCCCCCAAATTCATATTCCTCAATCAGTGTCTAGAATGAGGGAGACATTCAAATTTCTCTGAAGATTGAATGAATGAAGTAAATTTTGCTTTGTGCTTAGCACGAGCTTCTCTGTCTTTAGTCATTATAAACAAGCAGGCACATGCTTTTGTATATTCTGTGGCCTTACTTTGTTAACCTTATATGGTAGACACTGTGAGGTATCCTGGGGATACAAAGACAAATGCTGTGGTCCAGGTCCATGGGTTTAAAAACTCTTTTAGAAATTGGAGTAGAGTGTGGAAGTCTATAGATGAATTTGTGTTTGTGTGTGCATGCCCATGCATGCACGTACTATAGGGAAGGAATTGCAACATTCTTTTTTTAAAGCTGTGACCAAAGAAATGATGTTAACAATAGTAATGTACAAATCAGACAGAAGAACATCAGAACTGTTCTGTGTTCATGTTCAATGAGTACATTATCTTGCCACATACACACTAAAAGCCAGACTTTTAATAGTAGAACTTAATAGGTTTCCAGGAAGGCTGCACCTAACCTCTACTCTCAGGACAGCTACAAACAAGATTTCACTCAGGCTAGCAAAATGACTCAGTGGTTAAGTAACATTACACACACACACACACACACACACACACACACACACACACACACACACTTACACACATTTTTTTAAAAAATGTTTGCTCTATCCCCAGTCCTGTTGTGATGTCTGTCAGCACTGTCCCAAATGTACAGACCTGAGGTATTTCTCATGTGTGGTTCTACTTGTTGACCTGTTTATAACCCTTAGTTACTTGGGATCAGAAAGAGAAGACCAACCATGCATTTTATAAATTGTTAACATCATACACATTTGATATTTGGGTATATGCTCTCTACTAGTTTCAGTTCATCTCTGTGCTATATTTAGTTTCTGTTCTCCCTTTGCCTACCAGATAAAACTAACTTCCCATAAAAGGTATGGATTTGAATGGTGGCATAACTAAAAATGCACTAGTCATGATTGAGAACAGGGTGTCTGAAGTAAGTTAGTAATTGACCTCCAATTCCTGATCAGTCAGTCATCTCTCCATGACCTAGAATAAGCTACTTGATTTATCCTTGCCTCAGCTTTCTAATCTAAACAACAAAGGAGCATGGGGTTGTTGCATAGGTCAAGGGAGATCCTACTTAGAGCACTCATTGATGTCTGAGGTACAAAGCTATTTCTTCAGATGAGGAAGCTGAAGCACAGGTAGATGAGACCAGCCTTTGTTCAAAGCAATTTGGCCTTTCAGTAAAAGCAGTGCACAGTGTCATGACGGTAATTATAGCACCAATACTGACTGCTTATGTGCCGAGCCGTACCTGGATAGTGCCAAGGGCTTTCTCTCCACTCCCTCCTTACATCTTCTCACAGAAATATCTAGGGCACGTTGTGCCTCTCACCATGCCTCATGTGTTGTGTTACACTGCAGTTGTGTGTGCACTTTGATTGAACTTTCACTTCCTTGCTTTCAGAGGCCATTTTGTCTGTCTTTTATATTTGTTTGTTCCTTCTTTGTGTTTCTTAAGGCAAGGTCCTGTACCCCAAAAGGCCCTGAACTCAGAATCTTTCTGCTTAGCCTCCAGAAAAACTGCCCATGTGCATCACCACACCCAGCTCCAGCTCCAGCTGCCCTCCTCCGCCTGGACATTTAGGATTCAGTGCAGTGCTACACAAGGAATCGCTGCAGAGAAAACATTTTATCCCAGCAGCTCATCTTTGTCTTTTCCTGTTTGAAACACAGAGCCCACTGCATTCCAGACTTGAGTCAACTGGTGGGTGCCCTGTAGAGCATGAAATAATACTGCTTCAACTAAAACAGCACAAGTAAGGGAGTCACTTTAGGGTGTCACTGTAGTGTGAAGTGCTTTGACATTTAAGGTGAGAGAAGGAAGCAGAAAAACAACTCAGTGTGTAGCCTGAATGTCTTCCACCATAGGCTCTGGGTCTCTCAGCACTGTGCTCACCTGAAACCCTGCCAGGTCTACAGATGTTTCCTTTGGCTCTGGTGTAAAGAACCACACTGAACTTTTCAGAACAATTCTATTCTGGCAGGGACTGATGTGAAAGGGAGGTGACCACAAACAGAAATGGCCTCATGGGTTTCTAGTTTCTGCTTACTGAGTGCCAACACATGTAACGTTTTTATGAGGCTGTGAAAACTCCACTTTGTGAGTATTTGTTTGGATCTGTAAGATGATGGTGTGTTCTACCTAAGAGTGTGATCCTAGAAGTTCCTTGAAGGTCATGATAGATGGAGCTCTTCCAGACTTCAGAGTTGTTTGTTCATTGTTTTCCTTTGAAAACTTGGATTGTGACACACACAGAGACAAATTATTATCAGGAACAAGAGCAGAAAGACACGAAGAATGAGAAGTATGAAGTAGAAATAATCATGCAGATCCCAGTGTTGTAATCTCTAGCCTGCCATGTCTCGTTGCAAATGTTAGCTGTTCTTTGGAATTAGATGTTTTGTTAGTAGATAGCTCTACCTGCACTTTTCGTAAACATCTTTCCGTTGTCCTTGTTTACAGCAGTAGTCATTTTACTTCTTGTCAGTGACTCTCCCAGTCCTGGGGTTGGTTAGCTTTGACTCCTGCTCCCTTGCATTCAGTCGAATTCTGCCCGTCTAACTTACTGCTGCTCATTCAGGCTTCCTGTGACTGTCCCGCCGTCTTTACAGTGGCCTTTTTAAAGCCATTTGTGAAGACATGATAGATAAGCAGTATGTTCTGCATACTTAAAATCTGAAATATGGTAGCTTGTAACATATGTATATGCCTGTGAATTCATCACTATAACCTAAATAATAGACATATTTCTTAGCACCTAAAAGCCTCCTCGGGCTTGTGGAATTTCCTCTACCACATGTATACATACAGAGCACATTAGTTTGTTTTCTGTTGCTATATGTTGGTTTTTATTTCCTCAACTTTATCATAACAATAATAATCCACCTTGTACTTATTTTGGGTCTGGATCTTTTGCTTAATGTCGTGCTTATAAGTCTGTAGTCATAATGAGTAATCCTTTTGAATCAGTCCTTCTGTCCTTTTCCTTGCTGAGTAGTACTCAATCGAATGCATGTACTAAACATACGTTCATTGCTATTGCCACCTGAATCTGTTGTTGTTTTGTTTTTGAGACAAAGTCTCACTGTGAAGCTTGGCTGACCTCAGAGTCAGAGAGAGAGCTGCCTGCTGAAGCCCCCCAAGTGCTGGGATTTATAGTGCACACCACCATGTTATTCATTTTTCTCTGATCTCCTTTTTGATAGCTTGTGATCATATTTTTAAAGCTATTGTAAGTATTCAAACACAAGTACTTGTAAGGTATGTGTGTTTCTCCTGACTGCACATCTTCAAGTAGAGTGTCTATATAGCAGGTTTATGTTGAGCTTTTTAAGAAACTAAGGAAATTGTGCTCTTTTACACTTCTACAAGCTCTGAGTCTTTCAGTTTCCATACTCTTGTCAACAACTGGTATATTCTTAATTTAATTCTAGTGTAGGTGGAGTGGCATATGCCCCTGTGGCTATGATTTTCATTGTGACTAATGATACTAAAAAAATTTCCCAGTTCTGGGAACTTGTGTATTGTCTTAGGGATGATGTGAGTTCAGACCTTTTGCTTATCATTAATTGCATTGGTTCTTCATTTTTGAGATATATATATATATACTGTCTTCAGTAAATATATGTATGCCACAGCTGTAACCTTAGGGTACCATGCCATGCGGATTACTGTAGTTCATAGGTGTCATAGCTGGGAAGACTGGATTGCTTGGATGCTTTCATGGAAAGCATTCAGGTCATTTCTGGTTCGGGTCCTCTAGGCCCTGTGTTTCCAGTGCCTGCTGTCTTTGACAATAAAAACATACCTTTCACTTTGGGGAGCAACCAGTGGGAAATAGGACAGCCCTCACTGAAACCTCCAAAAAGGCTTCTAACCCCTGGTTGTAGGATTCTGTTCAGTTATCTTTGGCCCTTGGAGGGAGCTTTGTCAGCACAAGTGGGAAATTTTCATTTAAGCTGTATACATATATACAAAGATTTATGTGTGCTATAGGTGTTTTTAAGAACATACTTAATAATATGATTTCTTAGAACCTTTTCAAACATCCTTACTGTTATTTTACCCTCCCTCTGTATTTACTGTTCTCCCTAAAACACCTCCCTTTCCCCATGGCCCCACTCAGATCCCATGTGCTTTGCTGTTCCTCTGTCTTTTGCTCCCTGCAATGGTGCCTTTTCACTTTCCTGGTTTCTGCAGCAACTCAGGGTTATCCACTTACATCTGGAGAATTGGAGCTAGGAGTCTCCAATGCGGGAGCATACAGCGTGTGTCCTTCTGCCCCTGTGTTACCCTACACAGTATTAACGTTTCTAGTTTCATCCAATTGCCTGAAAAGGTTGCTCTTGTTTGTTCGTTTTTACAGTTGAAGAGTATTCCATAGTATATGTACCACATTTTTATGTGCCTATGTTAAGGGTTTTTGTTTTCTTTTGTTTTATCATTTTGAACATTCTTCACACTGATTTCCATCAGAGCTGTACCAGTTTGCTATCTTACCTTAATGACTGAGTTTGAGTTGTGCTGTCTTGGTTTCCATCTCTTCTTTTCTTGTATTTGGAGTTTATTGAGCTTCTTAGAACTATGAGTTCACTTCACAGTATCCATCAAATTTGGCAAGACTTGAGCACTCTTTTAGTACTTTGAACTGTCTCCCCTTGGAGATTCCATTCTCACATATCCCTTAACTTGCTAATTTGCTTTTCTTTTGATATTTGTTTTTTAGGGTCTTGTTTTTTCTGTTTGGTTTTCAAATGCAGATAATTAATCTTTTTCTGGGCAATACTTAATCTTTCTTTAATCTCATTCACTGTCCTTTTCATTTCAATATAGTTTCAAATTTTTAAATTCCAATTTGAATTCTTTTTAAAATTCTGTCTTTTGGAGCATCCTTAATATATGGCTAGTAGCTACTTTTGAAAGATTTTGCTGGGGGCTGGAGAAATGGCCCAGTGGTTAAGAGCACTGTGATGGTCTTCCAGAGGTTTTGAGTTCAATCCCCAGCAACCACATGGTGACTCACAACCATCTGTAATGGGAATCTGATGCCCTCTTCTGGTGTGTCTGAGGACAGCTACAGTGTACATATAAAATAAATCTTTTAAAAAAAGAAAAGAAAGGTTTTGCTGTTTCCCACATTTTTCGTTTTTCAAGACAGGGTTTCTCTATGTAACCCTGGCTGATCTAGAAGTCACTTTGTAGACTAGGGTGTCCTTGAACTCAGAGATCCTCCTGCCTCTGCCTCCCAACTGCTGAGATTAAAGGTGTGCACCACCACACCTGGCTTATTTCGAAAATCTTTATTCTTTTTCCCATTCTAAAGTTAAGCCTTCCTGAGTTCTCTTCTCAATATGCTATGAATTACAAGGTTTTCTAAACTGGTAAGATGCTACTATTTGAGGTTTTAAACCTTTTTGTTCTTTTATACATATTTGTTGAGACAAGACCTCAAAATCACCCTCTTTCCTTTGCCTCCTAAGCTCCGCATTACTGGTGGTTGTGAGCCTTTGAGTGGGTCCAGTGATATTTTCCCCTTACCTTTAGTAGTTTGTTTGTTTTTTGTTTTGTTTTGTTTGTTTTTCCATGCAGCACATTGATCTGAACTCTCTACTAGATGGGACCTTGTAGGGATCTTTGGAGTTACCGTTATGCAGCTTGATCCTCTCCACTGACTATTCTTTGAACTCTAATTCTCACTACATTCCAAATCCTCAAGTTTGGATATATGGAGGGTTTCACCAAGCTTCCAACTTGTGACCTGATAAGCTTACAGCTCTGTCCAGTCTGGAGGGTTGTCTGCCTATACCAGAATCAGAATCTGTTCATACTGTTTGTTACCCTTGGTTCTTTTCTTACAAGTTCTGCCAATTTGTCCAGAGAAACCAAGAGCTGATCATGTGCGTGAACCTTGGGTGGCACCATGGTCAGTACCTAGTAAGCATAGCCCAGGTTCTCCAGTTGTGTTTCATAGGCCATTCATAAACCAGCTGGTTTTCTTTAATTCTCCTTTAGTAGAGTTTCCTTTTGTACAGATCTGTTAGCATCCCTGTACTTCATTCAGCTCTGTTGACATCTCTCCTTCCTTGAGGATTTAACCATTTCCTACAGCACATCTCCAACCTGAAAATAACTTTGTCTTTATCCAAACTCCTGGCGAGTTTTATACATGGCTACTTTTATTTAGCCTGTCTTAAGTTGTTTATGCACATGTCTCATTTCCTTTCTCTATAAATCTCACATGGATGAAATATACATCTCATCTACATGTGGGTGAAAATAAACAATGTGTATATAGTAGTTATTCCTACAGGTCACTTAGTGCACTGGCTCCGAATTGAAACTGGGCAGTTGAGTGGATATTGATTAAGCCTTAGCCCAATGATAATGAATGGCTTACACTAAAAATCAGTGGGCAGACAAAATTGACTCTGTAGGCTGTTGAGATCCCACTCCTTTCTTCCATGGATCTCTTTTCTGAGCCTCAGTTTTCACATAGGCTTGCCCTTTTCCCTTTGAAGAAATAAACCTTGAAGGCGTAATTTTGTTTGGTATTTTTCTATTTCTTCAACCCAGAAACATTCCATTCAATAAATGGCTGTTTGATCTCAGCAGTAACACTCAGTGGGAGATATTGGCAAAAGAATAATGCTTGCTTATATTTTTTTCTTAATCCACAAAGTAAGCAATACCCAGGAAGCAGTTAGGATCACTTTTTTCTTCTAAAGAGCTTTAGAAATACTGAAAGTATCCAAAGAAGGAGAAAGCAGGAAAATAAATTCTCACTTCCAATCAACACTGAGGATATGTAATCTCATTCTGAAAAAAAAAATAATTTGGAATGATTCCATTTATAGGACATACCTAGATGAATTAATCATCTTTATCTACCTGAAACATACACCGAAAATAATCAACTTTTTAGGGAAAAAATTATTCTTGTTTAGTTTTGGCAATTTCAGTCTGTGATTGGTTGGCACCGTTGATATGGGTCATGTAGAATAAGTGTTATATGCGTATTGGCAACAACAGTGATGGGAAAAGCACATGTGCTTCATGCCAAATGTGAAGAGGATGAGGAGACAGCCTCATTGAGGACATGCACAAATAGTTCCATGTCCTGTCTCATTGAACCCCACATTTAAAGGTTCCACTGTTGTCCTAAAGTATTGACTCTACAGCATTAAGTAATACAATTCAGAGATGGAAAGGAAATTGGGAGTGGCAAGAAGGGGATGAAGGACAGAAGATAGATGGTGGTTATGGATACACAACACTGTCACTTGTCACTATCAGCAGTCCCTAGAATGTACCCTTCCAGTGGCCTGACTATGTGTGTATGTTTCAACAAAAGAAAAAAGAACACATTGAAATCTTAGCCATGTTTTTGGAAGGATTATAAGTAAATCAGGTTTAAATCTAATCACCCAAAGTTGGACAATCCATTTACATTCAGTTTCTTTACCAACAAACGTGGCCTAAAGTATTGGAGTCCAGCCTACAGGCATCTCTGAGTTGTGTCTCCTAGTGTAGTGGCAGGGACTAGGATGTACAGTGGGAGTGATCTGTCAGTATGGTGATGTGCAGGAGGAAAAATTCAGGATGCTGTCTTGAAATCTGAAGTCATTTAGCCCCTTAGAACCTGAGATTGCTCTGATTGGCCTTATTTAAGTGTGGCCTCCCATGTTACATACTCCATAGCTTTCCCTGTAACAAAGGTTAGATTTATGTCACAGATTTCTGTCATTGAATCTATGTCATTAGATTGAACTTCTTTTGTAAGTGAAAAATGGTTATTTAGTTGTTCCATTTGTATTTGATTTCTGAACCCAGTGGTTCTCTGGACTCTGACTGTAGATGGGGGTTGTGATAATGTCTGCATTTAAATATAAGATTTTTGGATTTATATTCTCCCTCTGCATCTCTCTCTGTCAGTTTCCTCTCTTAGTAATCTGACAACAGAGAGAATTTTCCTAGGTTGTTGCAGTTTGCCCAGAAGAGCCAATTAGCAGTGAGGTATTGTCACCTGCTCTTTTCTAGCTTTTCATCAGTGTTAAGGAGCCAGCTGTCCCACCTGTGCAGCTGTGCATCCCCTCAGGCTGGAGTCTTGTCAGACGCCTCCTCACTAAGTACTGTTTAGTCACGGGTGAGATGCAGCTCCTCCAGTGTAATCTCACATACTTTAGCAAGTGGTGCTGAGGAACCCTGCCTCCAGAATTCCTTTGTCCCTGTGAGGTGAGAAGTTGGAGAAAGATATGCAGTCACTTGAAAGCAGCAGCAACTCCCTTCCCTTCACTCCAGAAGTATTTCAAAGCACAGATGGGTTGGAGTTCCAAGAAGCCATTTCTCGAGTACAAAATGTGGGAATACTGAGGGTTCAGTAGCTGACAGCACCTTGTCCTAGATTGCACATGAGCTGTTTTCCATGGAAGTGAGTTGCTTTACTCTTTCATCTCCTTTGTAACCACTGCCCTGTGACCAGCTGTCATAACAGTAGCGATTGAGCCTGTTATCTTGAAAAGGAGTCAGGAACCTTGATATGGGACCTAGACAGTATCACCCACCATGTTGTCTGCAGTTATGTAGCCCACCCTCTCAAAAATCAGTCATCACATGTTTGATATGAAATTCAAAATAGATGCAAAAGGCAGAAGTTTTCAGTACTTCCTGTAATTTAGAATCACCTAGAGAAGTTTTAACAAAAACCCTGGCATTGACCTTCATGAATTATGTTCTATTTCCTCTGCAGAAGGCTCAGATGCATCTAAAGGTTTCAGGTGATTCTGGTTTACAGCTAGAGTTGAGCAGGAATAGGTTAAAAAAAAAAAAAACAGTAGCTACAAAAAACCCCAGTGTGTTCTGGGCATAATAAGGCAGTTGTACATGTGGATTCATAGCAGTTGAGGCAGCTTATACAAGACCTGTGCAAGCTCAGGCCAGACAGCAGTGTAGTGTAGAAAGGGAAGGTGTGGAGGACATTACACCCAATTCATCGCTGCTGGAAGAGTCAGCAATCTATGGCCCCTGATTGGTTGACCACCCACAAGTGAAACCTATGCATCTAAGGAGATACAAACTATAGACAACACACATTGTCCTTGATGGAGGGGGAGAAGGGAGTGATGGGGAGAGAGAGCAAAGGAGGGGGAAGAACACAAAATTGGGTGGGTAGAGAGAGAGGAATTGATCTTGGAGGAGTCCGTTGGGAGTGAATAATATCAAAATACATGGCACAAAATTCTCAAATAACTAAAAACAATGAAGGGAGGCCTGACTGTAGTTTATGTGACTGTCATTACATTTTTCATTCCTCTTCTCAAAAAGATATTATAATCATTGATGACCGTTTTTCCATATCATTGTTACCTCAGGTTGTTTTTAATGAGAATTCACAACTCAGTTTCACAGGCTTGAAAGCAGACAGCCACAAATCCTCAGCCTTTCCTTGGCTTCCAGGAATATCTCTGCAGGAGATATTCTTGTCCCTGGAAGAAAGGAGGCTTTTGAGAACTGTTCTCCCACCCCCAATTACTAGCAGGCTGTAATTTCTTCTTGGTTGGAAAACCTTTAAGAGCTCTTCAGGGAGGAAAATGCCAAATCTAAGGCTGAGGTGGAGTCAGACCCGATGGATGAGTTAGTTTCAGTATTAACAGCTCGGTATGTGTAGGAAATCACACTATGTGAAGAGAACAACTCAGAAGTTTCATAGTGTCAAGATAAGTGCAGTAATTATATTTAAATGAGTACAGTGGAAAATCTCACCACAAACTGCATTAACTAAGAAGGTTCTCTACAATGGGAGGCAGATGAGTTAATGGTGAGTTCTATATGCTACAGCTCCTCCAATTTTGTCTAGAATAATGCAGCCTTCAGCCAAGGATGTCTGTCTGTTTCATGTGGAAGAGTGAGTCAAGCCTGTCTCCTGGTACATTCTTTAGTATAGTAGATGAGACCTCTTGGGGATCCACAGTAGGTTTCACTGTAGGAAAGTCATAGAGTGTAGTCAACTAGAAGAATGTAAACTTTTCAGACATTACTTTTCTGAAATGGTTGGTTAATGGCATTTATTCCCCAAAAAATCCTAAAACGTGCTTTATGAGACTTTCATTTATAGCTCTACAAAGAATGAATCTTTTGGAGAAACACTAACCATTTCATAAATGAGTTTATAAGCAAGAATTAAGATTTTCACAGGTTACAATAGTGGTTATACCTAGGAATTTCATGTATCAGGACTTAATTTCATGGACTTGCTTGTGATCTTAAAATATTCACTTCTTTGCTTTTTCTGTTTTATAATTTTAATTTTGGTTTTCTGTTTTCTTTTTGTTTGGTTTTCTAAGTTGTTAGAAATAAACATTTTAATTGGGTGTTCATTTTCAAGTGTAAAGTAGATTTGAAAATTTTAGTTTTTGTTCAGTAACCTAAAAAATAGGTTTATGACTACATTGATCTCACCCTGTAGAAGAAATGAGTCATTTTTCTGCAGGTGTCTTAAAACACGTAGGACCCAAACATTAACACTGAAAGTTAAGAATACTAAAGCACACCACATACAGAGATGATAACCTGGTCTTTAAATCGACTCTTAATACGCCCACCATTGTTATTATCAGTAAAGATCAGTGCATGGTTTTATATCTGGTATTTTATTGTAACCATAAGTAGTAAATTTAGGAGTTTCTCAATGTGGAAATTTAGTTTCTGAATATGGAAGAAGGCGACAGTAGTCTCAGACAACAATGGAGAAGCACAGCTCTATTTTTAATTGCTGTCTATTTTGTGGAAGTAGCAAACCTCTGTTTTATAAATCCATCTGAACTGTCAAGATACACTGAAAGCTCCTTGTCTGATAAACTATAGTCACAAAGGCATGGAAGTAAAGCTATACATGACTATTCAGAATTCAAATTTTTAATGAGCCTCTTTTAAGCTTCCTGTGGTATTAGTGCCTGTTCATTGCAATGGGAATAATAGGGCTGTTCCTTGCATAGGGAAACTTTTAAAGTACCCTTTAGGAAACTAGAGGTCTATGGTACTTATTGTCAGTGTTCAACTATGAACTTAAACTCACATCGTATCTTGCTTCTAGATGTCACAATATGTCCTTCTGTTAAAACAGACTAATGCCACAGATGGCATTTTTACTATCCTTTTTCTAAAAGTGCGTCCTGGCAAATTTTTCTGTTCAGTAGATAGCAGAAACACCGAAGTCATCATGGAGGAGACTTTGAGTACACTGGACCATTCCAGAAGACAATGAGTACAATTTGGTATTTTGTGGCTTTGCTACAAGTCATTATCTCCTTAAACCATGTTTAGGTTCCATTTCTTTTTACTCTTTAATATTCTATTCATTAATTATCCAAATTAAACTGCCACACATGTCTGTGACAAAGGTAATGCCTGTAGAAAGAAGTGTCACTACAGAAACAGAAAGAGGAAGTAAGTTGTGTCAAAGTTTATATGGTATCTGACTGGAATACCGGAACTTATCATCATCTCGGTACCATAAGTGCAGCCCTGTCGGCAGCCCTGGGCACCTAAGCTGCATGCTTCCCGAAGAAGGAGGGAAGAGATGGCAGCTAGGCAGAGATCACCAGCCTAGTGATGTTTATGTGAACTGTCATTGGTGTCCTGCTCACCCATCTTCTAGTTCCACACTGCTTTACACTACAGTAGTGCCAAAACAAGGGTGGAGAATAGACTGTTATTACCGTAAGTTGAAAACATAATGGCTTTTTTAATGTCTTAATTCACAAATGGTGTCACACAAAGTACTAATACTCTTTCTTGAACTTTGTAAAATAGTCTTTGTTCATATGGATGAAAGAACAGCTCACAGGGAAAAAATTAGCCCTGTGAGGATTATTTTATCATCTATATTGGCATATAATTTGGATTCATAATTGGGATACTTTAATTAGTTGGCACCTGTGTATTATCATCTGTCTGTGAGCATGTAGTTGAGAGTATTTAGACCAGTCACTACACAGTAGCCCTGGGAAGCCCAGAGAGTTGCCAGTTTTCAGGAGGACAAAAGGGAAGCTGTGAAGAAACCTGTTGAAAACTGCTTAGCTTCTGCTGTCACCATAGGTTTTCTGTCCAGAGTTTGGATGCTCATTTTATAAAGCCTTACATGTGAAGGGAATCCATCAGTAAATGGGGCATTTTCCCATCATTCTGGCCCAGAGAGAAGACAGACTAGGGCTTAGTACCCTCATTTCTCAGTACCCTCATTTCTCACAGGAAGTGAGACGTGAGTGTCTAAAGGCACTTGTGATTTGACACATCTGTGAGAAGTGGGACTAAGGTCTCAATACCTCTGAGACCTACAGTCTTTCTGCTATGCCTGGGGGATCCAAGTCCCTTATCCTAATACACAATACCCTCCTGTATAAAAAGGCTACTTAAGTAGCTTTCATTTTATCTCTTTTTGTTTCCTGTAAAATAAACAGATTCCATGGTAGCAAATGGTCCCTTATCAAATGTCACTGGGGAAAGAAAACAGTCATTTTCTCTGCTCTCAGAATACAGTCCAATCACCAGGTTTTCTAATACCATTAATGGAAGCAGCAACCACTACAGTCACTGCTCAGCTCACAGTGAAGTACTTTTATTTTAAACAATACACTGTGGAAGTAATACAGACTGTCCTTTGGGATGCGTTGCTTGATCAATGCAGTAGAATCTTGCCTCTGTTTGACTTGAACAGTCAGTGGCAGGAGAAAGGGAGAGCACACTTAACGCCTTTTATTCTGGTATTTAGGTGCACATAGATAAAATCTGGTCCATTTCCTTTGTGCTTAGTTTACAGTTACAATTCACTGGGTAGTTTTTAATAGATTTCCTTATTTCTTATTCTGTGTCTTTTTGTTGCTGACAATTTTATAGGGATATTTCTTTGACATTTTATTATTCTTTTGAACAATTACTCCTTATGGTACCTTTAAGACAGTTGCTAAATAATTCTTTTTCAATGAGGAAGCTGGATTAAAATGTGCAGTAACTATCACCTTAAGCAGACCACATGTTCATCTGTCACTTAGCATTCTCCAATGATGTATAACTTTAAAGTAGAATCAGCTGATACATGGCTCTGCAGTTTTTAACACCACAGGGCTAATGTGGAACCTGCCGGCACACATGAAATAGTTGTTTCCTCTCCTGTTCTAAGCCTGGTGAAATGTTTAAAAGATGGCTGTGTAATCAGTCTGTTATCTTCTAGTGTTTCTGTTTATTTTGTTCTATGTAGCAGTGTGCAATCTCAAAATTGATGATTCTGCTATAGTTAACACGGGAACAAAAGGAAGCAACTGATAAAGTGCACCTAGCAATCCCTTTCCCAAATTGATAGTTCTGTTTTGTTATCTTCTTCCAGGAAAAGCACAGGGTTATGATCATCAGACCTCCTGGAAACCCATAAGCTTAGGGCAAGCCCTAAGAGACAGAATAATTTATCAATTGCCAATGTAGTTTTGTGAATTTGCTCTTTTTAGATAAGTGTGGTTAGGCTAGACTGTTGTTCACTTGGTTACTCTGAGGTGGACACCCTGGAATTAGGAATGCTGATGCTTACAGCTTTCTTTTGTTCTGAAAACAACCAAGATAACTCAGTGTAGAATGTAGACTTCTAAACACAATGCACACACAATGCGGGCCAGTGTTCACTTTTAAATCCTCTACTTTTCAGAGGCAGCTATGACTATAAAGGAGACTTACACGTGACATGGTTTGTTAAGGTCTAGTATTTTATACAAACCTTATCTTTAAAAATCATCAGACGTTTTCTTAAGCTGTGCTCTCTAGAGATGTCAATCCTGTTTGCAGAAGTGTTAGCAGTAATCTGTATGCTGTTTTAAAAATACCTTCATTAAATCTGAGAATTCTGTACAGTGCATTTGAGTCTTTCTGACTCCTTCAAGTAATCTGTAGACTATTACTGATATTTCCATGAAGACCTGAGATGCAAAAAATTTTATACAAAGATTAGCAAATTAGATTACATGGACTGTTTTTGAACAGTAAGTGCCACAGTTAAGTAAGAATTGCCATGAATTGCACAGTGGTATAGTTTTGTTCTTGCAGGCACAATGAGTTTGCCTGTAAAGTAGGAATTTCCTATGGAACAGAGGTTTGTGGACACTAAGAAGGATGGGATGGAGATGTGTGGCTGTTCTAGTATAGGTAAAAAATTATCAAGATAAAAATTGTCTTATTCAGACTAAAGTATGACATGCGGTACCAAAACCTTTCATTGGAAACTAGTTGGAAGCCATTGGCATTGGTTAAGAAGATAGAAGATGTTTCTGTTTCCTTCTAGGGTTTAATTGTCAGTCATCTCTTGGCTCCTTCTGTTTTCTACTTAAATATATAGCTAATGGCTTCCAAACTGACTTAGCCCTGCAGCCAGACACCTTGTATCTCAATTTGAGTGTTAACCAAAAGTACCAAAAGAAGAAATCAAACTGACAAGAAGGTACATAGAGCATACACTGTCTGAATTCTCTGTTCCATGTAGCTAACCTAAAGTGAAATTTAAATACTACCCTACATGCCCTGCCTTTCCAAATATATCTTCTGAAAAAGATTGGAAAAGATGATTAAATAAAAGAAGTTTACATCTATTAAGTTGCAAGCAGCCCCCCTGCCTCCCCCCACCAGGCGGGGGGGGGGGGCCATCAGGAATTTAAAAGCTTTTAACAAAGTTAACCTAAAATGGAGCTTAGACATTTTTGATATTTAATGCCAATGAAATCTTTTTGTTTCTCTAAATGTAACTGGAAGAAGTCTTGGCATCAAAGAGAATAAAGAAAACTAAGGAGGTAAAAGCCAATCTGGGTCTTTAGGCTCTAGATAACTCAGAAGTGCCCTAATTGAATGACCTGAATTTCCTATCTGGGGACTTTCCAGAGCAGCCAACACCCAGATAGGCCCTAGCATTGATGTCACAAAACTGGGTCATAAGAGTATGTTCTGGATAACACCTTTTAAAGAAATCTTCTGCGTATAGTTTTTAAGAGTCTGGATTTGCCATTTTGGTTGAGAATAAGTGATGTTAAAACTCACCCAGACTTTTTAAGTACCACCTCAATAGTAAGGTAACAGGCTTGGGAGAGTGGACTCTTTGAGGTCACTGGAAGAATTATACAAATAGGCAGTTTTCAAGAAAATAAAAGGAAATTTCTATTTCTTTTATTTTAAATGTCAAAATTTTATGTGGATATCTTTCTTATACTTCACTTTGATTTTCATTGTTATTTTTTTATATTTTTCTTTGTTACAGAATATCAGATTGATAAAAGACTAAGAATATCTTCATGGTAGTGATACTTTATATTCTAAATTACATGTGTCTATTTGTAAGAAATACATGTGTGCCACAGAATGAAAGTAGAAGTCGGAAGACAATTTACAGGGGTTGTTTTTCTCCTCCTACCTTGTGGAACCAGATCTGAATGTGGCCCATTAGGCCTGGTAACAAATACCAGTACCAAGTGAGCCGTCACTGCCTCACCAGCCCCGTGCTTGATATTCTCTACAGCTTATGGTTACATGAAATCCTGCCCAATGAGGATAAAGAACAATGCTGATTTTTTAAAATGTTATTCCACTTCTCTTAATCTTGATAGCATACCCTTTATAGTCCTATTACTCCTACCAGATGAATACAGGGACTTTAAGAATAATTTACCAGAAAAATCACATGACATCCTGCTTCTTTTTTTTACTAAATCATGCCAGGCTTCCTGAGATATTTGTAGTTTAACTTCTGTCACCCTCACACTTGCCATATACCTGTCCCTCAGGTCTCTAGGGTCACCTGAGAGCAGGGAAGGGAGTGGGGTTTATTGTGACCATTGGGTCACCTTTTTTAAAAGGACTGCAAGGAGCTGGAGAAATGCCACAATAGCTATGTATACTTGATGCTCTTCCAGAGGACCTGGGCCCACATGGCATTTCTAACCATCTATAACCTTAGTTCCAGGGGTTCAATCCCCTCTTCTTACTTCCAGGATCACCAGGCATGCACATGGTAAAAAGTCAAACATCCAGATAAAACACACTTACAAATAAAAAGTGATAAGAATAATATTTTAAATCAAAAAGTACTGATGAAAAAATCAGTAGGGAAGAATGGATATGAGTTTTTGCATTTTTGAACTTGATCTTGACATGCACCAATTTTTTTCTTATGAGCACATGAAATTTAAGAATTATTAACAATGTTAAAACATTGGACATAATTAGCAAAAAATATATTTTTCTCTCACTCTTGTGAATTTTACAAGTTTTTTAAAGAAAAACAATATTCTCACTAAGACAGTGTAAAAAAAAGTTAAGCATTAATTTATTTGTCCACATAGCTTTTATGTGTATTTTAAATATTCCAAAACCAAATTTTAGCCTTACCACATATTTGCAATATTAATCATTCGGAAGAGTCACTAGAAGATATGGCAAAGGTGTGAGGTGGACGCAGTATGTCAGGACCTATCCTGAGTCCGCATTATTTTACCATGCAGAGTTTTTCAGCTGCTGGGTATTACATTAATGAGTATAAACTAAATTATAAGAAAGCAGATAACTTCTTGTTAGCATCAAGAATCCCAGGTGGGTTGGCCATGATGGTGCATGCCTTTTATCTCAAACCCATGGAGTCAGCCGAAGTACATTTCTAGGACATCCGGGCCAACCTGGTATACACATGAGTTCCAGGACAGGCAAGGCTATCCAAAGAGACCCTGTCTTAAAACAGTGACAAATAATTCTGCATGGGCTCATCTAGCTGATAGATAGCTTGCCTCCCCCGTAAGGCTGCAAGACTCTAGACATCTTTCTCTTTTAGCTGTGCCATTTCCTCGTGCGGTACAAAAGAGGAAGAATGTGAGGTGGTCTGTCATGTCTACTCTATTAAAAGCCAGGACCTGGGGCAGGAAACATCACTTCTCCTTGCACCGGCCTAGATGTATGCGGCCTCATGCAGTGGACTAGGAAATGTGGGTTTTAGCGTGTACTCTCTACTCCATCCCTTACACTGGGGGGGAGCATAGGTTTTGGTGGACAGCCAGTAAGTATTCTCTGCCACAGGGGTTCTTTGTTGTTGTTTGTTTGTTTGTTTTGTTTACATTTGAAATATTTTTCACATATGCTGATTATGGTTCCCCTCCCTCTCTCTTCCTAGTTCCTCCCACTCCAACCCCTGTCCAGATACACTTCCTTTCATTAGAAAACAAACAGGCTTTTAAGAAAAACAGCAAATTACAATAAAAGACAGTAAGATAGAAAAAATTAACATATTGATAAGAAAAGTAGAAGGAGAGCTCAGGATTTAGAGACCCACTAGTTTGCACAGTCAGAAATCTCACAGTCGGTAACTGAAAGCTGGAATATTTGTGCAGAGGAGCAGGAGCTAAGTGCAGGCCCTCTGCATGCTGCCTCCATCTCTGAGTCACCTGAGAGTGCTTTGTTCCTCAGTGTCCTCCATCCCCTCTGGGTTTTATTCTCTTTCTGCCTCCTCTTCACTGGGGTTTCCTAAGGACTGAGGGGAGAAATTTGATAGTGACGTCCCATTTAGGGCTGAGTGTTCCAAGGTCTCTAAATCTGCATTGTTTCTCTGTGTTTCTTCCCATTTACTGCAAGAGAAAGCTTTTGTGGTGATGGCTGAGTAAGACACTGTTTTATGAGTATAGCTAAATGTTGTTATGGGTCATTTTATTGCTGGATTTTTTTAATTTGGTTGGTTGCTTTAGTTTTGATTTTTGTTTTTTTCATTTTGTTTTTGTTTTTGGCTGGGGGAGGGGCATTGCAGTAAATAGTAAATATCAAAACCCAGATTTTGCTAAGTGTATAGATTTATGTCTGGGACATCAAGTCAATTCTGTTGTTCAACATGTCAGTCTTTGTGCAAATACTATGCTATCTTATTACTATAGTTTGTTAATACACTTGAAATTAAGAATAGTGATACATAGCTTTTTTTTTTTATTCAGAATTGTTTTAGCTATCCAGGAGGGAGGGAGGGAGGGAGAGAGAGAGGGAGAGAGGGAGAGAGAGAGCGCGAGTGTGTGTGTGTGTGTGTGTGTGTGTGTGTGTGTGTGTGTTTTCCTTATGAAACACTTTTTTCCTTTCAAGATCTTGGAAGAACTGTGTTGAAATTTTGATGAGGATTGCATTGGCTCTGTATATTACTTTTGGTAGGATGGCCATTTTCCTTATATTAATCATACTAATTATGAACATAAGAGATCTTTCCATTTCCATCTTCTGATACATTCTTCTGTTTCTTTTTCAGTGTCTTAAAATTTTTATTATACAAGTCTTAACTAGCTTATTTTAAGACATTCCTAGATATTTTGTATTATTTGAGGCTATCATGAAGGGTGTTGTTTTCTTATTTCTCAGCCTGCATGTTATTTGTATATAGGAGGGCTACTGGATTTGTGAGTTAACTTTTGTAGCCAATTAATTGCTGAAAGTGAATATTAATTGTAAAAATTTCCCAGTGGAGTTTTTGGGGTTACGTATGTATATTCTTATATCATCTGCAAATAAAGATGCGTTGACTTCTTCCTTTTCAGTTTGTATCCCTTGATCTGCTTCACTTGCCCTACTGCTCTGGCTAAGCCTTCATTGACAAGGTGTGGCCAGCCTTGCCACGTCCTTGAGTTTAGTGGAATTACTGTGAATTTCTCTCTGTTTAAGTTGATATAAACTGCCTTTATTATGTTCTTAGTATCACTAGTCTCTCCAGGACTTTTAATACAAAAGAGTGTTGGATTTTCTCAAAGGCCTTTCTTTGTCTAATGAGGTGATCATGATTCTTTTGTTTTCTTCTTGCTGTTGTTTTGTCCTTCAGTTTGTTTATGTGGTGGTTATATTTATCAGTTTATGTATGTTGTACCATCCCTGCATATCTGGAATGAAGTATACTTGATCATGGTGGATGGCTTTTTGATGCATTCTCAGGTTCAGTTTGTAAGTATTGAAAATTCAGTTTTGAGAATTTTTGCATCTGTGTTCATAAGGGAGACTGGTCTGTAATTCTCTCTGTTGGTGTGGGTATCAGGATTGTTGTATCCTCCTAAAATAAATTGTGCAATGTTCCTTTTATTTCTATTTTTGTGAAATAATTTGAGAAGTATTGGCATAAGGTCTCCTTTGAAAGTCTGGTATAATTCTGAGATAAAAGCTCCTGCCTCTGGGCTTTTTTTGTTTAGGATACTTTCGAAATTGCTGCTCTATATTTTTAGGGGTTACATAAATGGCTTATCTGATCTTGATTTAAGTTTAGTAAGTGGTATGTATCAATAAAATTATCGATTTCTTTTAGATTTTTCAATGTGTTGGAATGAAATGTTTGTAAAGTGCGTCCTATGATTCTCTGGATTTCCCTGGTGTTTGTTATTTCCACCCTTGCACTTCTGATCTGGTTTTCTTTCTCTACCTTCTAGTTAATTTGGATCTTATTGATTTTTCTCAAAGAACCTACTCTTTTGTTTCATTGAGTCTTTGTGATTTCTGTTTGTGTTTTATTTATTTCAGCCTTGAGTTTGATTCTTGCCATCTAATCCTTTGGATGTTATTTCTTTGTGTTGTTCTAGAGCTTTCAGGTGTGCTGTTAAGTTACTGGTATGAGAGCTCTCCATTTATTTATTTGTTTGTTTGTTTATCTATTTATTTATTTCTATATTTCTATAGGCACTTAGTGCTGTGATATGCCTTCATTGTGTCCCATAAGTTTGAGTGTCTTCTGTATTCAATTTCATTCAGTTCTAGAAGATCTTAATTTCTTCCCTAGTTTCTGTCTTGACTTGTTGTTCACTCAGTAGTGAGTTGTTCAGTTTTGGGTTTTTAGGCTTTCTGTGGTTTCTGGTGTTGATGCCCAGCTTTACTCCATGGTGGTCAGATAGGATGCAGGGTATTATTTCAGTTTTCTACTATCTGTTGAGACTTATTTTGAGTCTATAGCTCGTTTTGGAGAAAGTTCTATGAGGTGCAGAGAAGAAGGTATATTCTTTTGTGTTTGGGTGGAATGTTCTATAAATATCTGTTGGTCCATTTGTTTTATAACCTCAGTCAGCTCCAGCATTGTTCTGTTTTTGTCTGGATGCCCTGTCTGTTGGCTAGAGTCTGGTGTTTGTTCGTAGGCTTTCACTGTAAGTTTTAATGCTTGACCCCCTGTGCTGTGCTGCTCACCAGTCTACATGAGCAAAGGCTCTTTGACAAACTGGAGTTTATTCAGGGACTTCCACCCAGCTTCAGTAATAGCCTAGATAGATATATTGATTAAAGTAAGTGCACCTGTCAGTAACATCCCAAGTATTCCAGGATTTTGTTAAAAGATGTTTGGAATGTTCACTGTTTTGAATCACTTGACATATTGATGGTCTAGTTATAGAATATAATTAAAACTATGAGACCCGTGGTTGTAGGGAAATCTCTTTTGATCACAAAGAAGTTTTATTACAGTTTGTCTTCTGCACAATTAGGAATTAACAGAGTAGTGTTGGCTTTTCTGCTTTCGGCAGCTTTTTGTTTCGTTTTTTTATAACAAGCTTTTTCATGCTCCATAATAATGTGTGGTTGGAGTAAAATCTATAGAAGCAGTGACCCTGGAATCCAAAACGGCTAAAGTGCATGAGGATTTGTCTACATCTCGTCATCTGGGGAAGAACGGGAAGCCCATGAGATAGTTTTTCTTCCCCTTTTAAAAAAAAGTTTAATAAAAAAATAAGTGTGTCACTGGCCGTAATAGCAAAAAGATGAAAACATTTAAATCAAGTTCTACTTGGATATGCGCATGGAATGGGAAAAGATGATAGATGCATACTCCTCCTCATGGACTCAGTTCATGGGATTAAAAGTTTTTAGGAACCCTGAAGTCAAGGGCATTTTTCCTTTTCTGAGGTATTGTTCTAGGGAGAGATTCTCTTTCATAGAACACAAATCGCTTTTTGCCTGCTAATGAACGAGAAGCTAACTACAGGTATGTGAGATGGGGAGCATCAAGGACAGGAACCTTATATCCCTCCTCTAGCCAAGGTCATGGCACCTTATTTGATTTTCTGAAAGAAAAACATGGAAGGTCATACTTGGCATGTGTCCTCTTAGCGATGAAGAACAACGAAGAAGTAGCAATCTCTGAAAAGTATAAAGCTGCCTGTCTGTCTAGGCTTTGTCAGTAACCAGCCCGGAACACCTTTTTATGTTTCTATTTCTTTTATTGGAAATGAAGATTAAATTAGATGGTTGTTCCTAAGATGTACTTATTTCTTTAATCCAACATTAGAAGTAGCTCACAGAGAAATGAGAAACATTTGCTTGTTCAAATTCACAGTGTAACTAAAGTTTGTCATTTTGTCCCAAGCATGTAATTTGGGGTATTTCCTCTTTCTCAGCTCTCATGGCTCTCTCAGCAGCTGCACTCTCACTGTGTGGGCATGTATCGAAGCTTGTATCACAGGTCGGTTACAGTGTAGGTCATTGCAAAGGCAGGCGGACAGTGCGGTGTGTTACTAAGAAATCTTGTTTTACTGTCAGTCTAAGCTATAAAGTAACAGTATGAATCCCAAAAACCTCAGAGGAGTGGTTAAGGCAGAAGATGGAATCACTGTTAACACTGCACCTTCCACGTTCGGGAATGTCATCACCTACTGGTCTTCACGGTGCTCCTACATCATGGTATTCAAAAGAGGACAAGAGCCTAACTCAGTTTCCTTTGTTCTAGGTCCAGATTCTGTACTTAGCTGTGTGAACATTAGGTGATTAAACAATGAAACAAAATTATGCATTTTGTCTAACAGCTAACCAGCACTGTCTTGGATCAGAAATTGGAAAATTATAACCGGTCCATTCTCAGAAAATAGGAGGCTGCATAGACAGTACTTACTGCTTGTAGGCCAGTTTGGGAAGGCTTATAGAACATAAACCACAAAAAAGTATAATATTGTAGGGTAAGCAGATGTTCTTAGATGAACATTTAATTAATAAACTACTGTCTTGGGGTTGGAGAGTTGTCTTGGAGGTTAGATCATTGAATGATCTTGCAAAGGACCTGAGTTCTATCTGCAGCATCCACATGGCAGCTCAACAACCATTTGTATCTCTGGTCTCTACTCACACCAAAGCATGTACATGGTGTTTACACATGCATGCACATGGTATATACACATGCATGTAGGCAATATCCATATGCGCTTTTAAATTTTAGTTTAAAAAAATTTAAAAGCCTAGTGTTCTGAGATCCCATACCTGACAGCATACTGTGCCACAATCGGGAGCCATAGCAGCTCACAGAGCTGTGGTCGTCATTAAGGTGACATGGGAATTAAGATACCACAGAGTTGTAGCAAGAACCAGGTGTTTATCAGGCAAATAAGGGACTGTCTCAGTGCATTTGTTATTTAATGAGAAACTTGAGAGTGAAGTCCAGATCTGGGAACACCTTTCCATTGAGGTCATTGACATTCCTGGCAGTGTGTTCCCCAAACTTGTGCTCCACACTTTCCTCCTGCCTTTCTGTCCTTAGCACCCAGGACACTGCATCTCCATGCACAGCCTAGAATGGCTGCTGACCTTCTCTTTCAGTGTGGTTGACTTACAGTAACGTTCCAAAACTAGGTTTAAAGACTTGGTGCTGGGGTATCCTCACTGGATAGCAGCAGCCTGTCTGTCAACCTTTGCTTGTTTGGTTTTTGTTGTTGTTGTTGTTTTTAAGAAGTTCTTGGAGCCATCCTTTTATTTTTATTAATTATTTCATTAATTCACTTTAACATCCCAATATCGCCCCCTTCTCCAGTAATCCCTTACACACCAGTAATCCCTTACACAGACCCTCCCCCAAAACCCCCTCTCCTCCTCTACAAACAGGAAGTACCCCCTGGGTCATGAACCCCCACCCACCAAGTACATCAGGTTACTTCAGGACTGGGTGCATCCTCTCCCACTGAAGCCAGACAAAATGGCCAACCTAGGGGAACAGGATTCACAAACAGGCAACAGATTCAGGGACACCCCCCACCCCCAAACACACACACACACTCCAGTAGTTGGGGAACCCACTTGAAGACCATGCTGAACTTTGCTGCATGTGTTCAGGGGGCCTAGGTCAAACCCACATATGCTTTTTGGTTGAGAGTTTGGTCTCTGGGAACCCCCCCCCCCCAAGGGTCCAGGTTGTTGACTCTGTTGGTCTTTCTGTGGAGTCCCTGACCTGTTTGGTTGTTCATTCCTTCTCCCAAATCTTCCTCAAAATTCTTCTGGCTGCATCTAATGTTTGGCTATGGGTCTCTGCATCTGTTTCCATTGCCTGCTGGATGGAACCTTTTCTCTTTTACAGTCCTTGAAAGAACAGTTCTCAACTTCATATGGAAAAACAAAAACCCAGGATAGCCAAAATAATCCTGTTCAATAAAAGAACTGTTGGAGGTATCACCATCTCTGACTTCAAGCTGTACTACAGAGCAATTGTAGTGAGAACTGAACAGTATTGGTAAGAAACAGAGAGGTTGATCAAATGAATTGTTTAAGGGAATGTATCCCACATGGAAGCAAACCATTGAATGTACAACTGGGGAATCTTGTTGTACCCTAAATACAAAAGTCAACTAAAATGATTCCATTAAAACTGATTTTCTGTTAGGAGGCCATATCAGTGTTCAAAGCTCATGCCAACGGTTGAACATGGATTGTTCTGAGTAATCACTTGACAAAGCCAGTCAAGACAATCAGTCCCAAAACCTACTAAAGAATTTGTGGTCATAACTTTAAAAGAGGTCCCTTTTCTCTCCTGCTGTCCAGAGGCCCACTGAAGAGCTTAGCATGTGGTGAGTTTGTTAATACTGCCAGTTAATAGTTAATAGTCCAGTGCCCTTTGCTAAAAGAGAATGCTGCAGCTCACCCCACATGTCTCTAAAGGGAACTGCTTAAATCTGATTGTGAGTAAGGCCTTCTAGACAAACCTGATAAAGATAGATAATAATCTCTTACATCTGAGAAGAACTTTTTCTCTGTTTTTTAATCCCGTTATTAATCCTACATTACAAATAAGAATGAGAGGCTTAAAGAGGTAATTTGTTAAACATGCCATCAAACTAAAACACAAAAAAGTGACAAGTATCTGATACAGTCTAGGGGTCTTGATTGAGTTCAGTTTTCTCTTCCAATTAAAGACTTAAAAGGCAAAAAAAGTCTCGAGTGGGACAGGTAGCAGCAGAAAAATCTGGAACACCACAAACAGAAACCAGCAGAAAATGCTTTGCAGAAAGACATTTGCTGTGGATAACAGGATACACACATGCCATAGATACATAGGAAAAAAAGATCTTCAAAGCAAAGAGGACACTTAGATGAAAATCCTTCTCTTCTCAACTGCTGGAATTTTTTATGGTTTGTTAGTTGGTTGGTTGGTTGGTTGGTTGGTTGGTTGGTTGGTTGGTTGGTTGGTTTCGTTTGGTTTCTTAAGTCTCTAAATAAATTTCTTCCCCAAAATTTAGAGTTGGTCTGTTTGAAGAAATATACAATGATTAATTGGCCCACAATTATTGCCTAACATGCATTGATCAGGTATTGAACTTGATGAGCCAGTCTACTAGCAGAGGGCTACTAATGGAGAACAAAAACCTACAGACTTTTGTTTTTAGCTGACCTGGATTTTGTCTCTAGTTAGGACAGTGAGGAAGACGCTAGCCATCTTGGAAGTTCACCACCTTTATTACCTTGACCCTCTCTCTTTGTCTCCCTACCAAGTAATCCATCTAAGTACTCAGAGTTCCTCATTCCCCACTTTCAGAAGTCACCCTTGGGGGTTGGGGAATGCCGGCCACATTCAGTTGCTTCTAGCTGACCGAAGGAATGATGAGGGACAGGGAGCAGTCGGGTATCTCAGACAGAGGTTGATCTAAAGGACCATGATTCAGAGCATAATATAGCCATTTGGTGGTAGTATGTATCTTCGGAGCTTGCCATGGAGGAAGGTAGCATCTGTGATACATAAAAAGTGAAATTGTTAATAATTCTGTAATTCCTACTAAGAAGACAATTTTTAAAATATCTGGAGCAATTTAGCCCATATTAAAGGAAGAAGACAAGCAAGAAAACCCTCTAAATAACCATAGGCTTGGTCATAGGTATCAACAAGATTGTTAGTGTCTCTGCCACGATTGTCTACCATAAGATAAACTCTGTGGGGTCTGGAGATGGCTTAGAAGTTAAAAACTCTTGCTGCTCTTGCAGAGGATCAGGGTTTGGTTCCCAGTACCTTTCCACCTAGAAACACTGTGAAACACATCAGTTAGAGCAATTGTCTATTGGGGTGCCTTTCCAGAAATCGGTGTCTTTGCTGTTGTACCAGATGTGTTGTCCAGTGGAGGCGGACATTATGACCAAACCTGAGTAAATCAAGACTTTATTTGGTGGTGCCACAATTAGATGCAGACATCAGTATCTAATTTACAAGCTAAAGAGGAGTAGCTTGTTTTTAATTTGCTTGCCTTGTACTGTCCCAGGGACACCGTTTTTGCCATCTTGAATAATTTCTCAAACCTTTGAGTTTGATGACAGGGTATCTGGTGGCCTTCTTTAATTGGGGAATATGGGCAGTTAGGGTACAGGATTCATGTAATACATGAAATTTGCTGGGAAGATTAGGCATGAAATAGAGAAATAACCAGTATTACTTAGAAAACTGTCACATTGTCCGTGAGAATTTAAGGAAATTTTCCACATGGCTCCAAAATGTATTTCTTACCTGATTTCCACTATTTCAAAGGGCTTACTTGATTTTTTTAAATGAGATAGAAAATACTTGTAGCAGTGTTTGTAAATATTAGCTCTCATGAGTTTACAGATGTCAATAGAAAGTCTGAAATAAGTACAGTCTTGACTTCAGTAAACATGGTTTCCATAGCCAAAGGATTTCTCTCTTCATTTTATTATGTAAAGACCAGAGTGCAGAAGTAAGAGAAGGAAACAGATCCTTAAAACAAAAAGCAGCGTTGTTCTGTTTGTATTGCAGATGCCCACTTGCATCAGAGCACCAGTGTCCAGGGCATTTCCCATTAAACATTCTACTAAAAGATCACTGGTACCACTGATATGGACTGAGGCATGAGGCTCAGTTGCAGCTTAGCCAGACTAACATTAGAGGGCCTGCATTCTTATGAATGTAAGTTGATATACTAACTGAACAAGACTGAAGAAAATGTCCTGACCTACAAGCATCTAATAATCTAGTATGCTAAAATTGAGGATTGTGGGAAAATAGATAGTTTAACCTTTCTCTCTGCTACTGGACTTCAATCAAAATGCCATTCTGTCCTCAAGAGAATTTATATTATGAAATAATTTTATATTAGAAACTTTGTTTTAATCAGCTATCTCAATACTTTAGAAGCTATATCCTGTTTAATTGGATTTAAGGCAAAGCTATCATATACAGCATTTAATGCTGTAATGTCTTCCTTGATTGGTGTTAAGATATCTTGGCTCACTTCCTCTTTACAGAAGACCCATTATTGCCATCCCTACTGACATCTAGGATGAAATGGAAAAATGACTGGCCAGTACCTTGAAACAGTCACCACTGTCACCTTAGGGAAGCCATTCAGTGTGACTTTCCTTGCTGGCTTGTTATTTTTTAACCTTAATTAAGTTTGTTTGTTTTCCTTTCCTTATGGGAACAGTGGGCCCTCCTGACTTCTCTAGACTTAGTATTTGAAGAATAGAAAATGTAATCAAATTTTCTGTTTGCTTTATTATTGTTTATTCTAAAGGTCAAACAGAATTTTCTGTTACAAAAGAACCTACTTTCTTCATTGGCACTGTTCCCTATGAAGTCTGAACAAGCATTCAGTGAGCTTAGCAGTAAGCTTACCTGTCTAATACTGAGGGGGGAGGGGTTCGAGAGTGTTAAAGAAACTATTTGAAGCAATTGCTCCATGAAGGGGAAAGATGACTTCAGCATTTTCAGACACGTTTACAAATGTCAGATATTCTAAAGGATTGTTCCAGAAAACCCAGAAGAGGTCAGAGTAGGCCCATATAGTTTCTGTCAGTTGAGAGCCATACTTGGAATTTAGAAAGTGATAGTTTAGGGGTTATAACACACTTCAGGCCTCAGGGTTCTTTGCCAGAAGTCTAGAAAATGTGCCTTTAATGCATTTTAAAAATAACAACAGACACAGAGAAAAACAAAATAATAACAACAATCTGACCTTTTTCTTGGTACAACATTAAAAAAACAAGCCTTTCTTCAGAGTGCTGTGAGACTTAGAGAGGTTGGCTCCAAGGGAAGGGTAGGAAGAAGCTGGCTGCAGCCCGAATCTCCCTGGCAATGACTAAAAGTCCGTTCATACTTTTCAGGAGGGATCTGAAGGGAACTGCGGGATTGCTGCTTAGCTGGATGCGATTAGCACTTGTTTCTTTCCAAGATTTGCTGAGAAGTTAGTTCTAATTTACTATGTAGGCGTGGTCCTGTCTGGAGTAATTCAAGGATGAAGTCACTGGGTCTCACCCTGGTAGCCAGAGGACCAAGTATGGCATTTGGTAATTCAGATAGTGGTGCCACATGGTACAAGTCCTAAACACAAATCAAATATCTTTCTAGGTAGTACTTTATATCTCAGGATGCCAATTATATCAAACTCTATAAACCTAACCTAAGCAAATTGGCTATGGGTTCATTAAAATTGATTCATATGGGATGGGGCTTTTTTTTTTTTTTTTTTTTTTTTTGGCAGCTGTTTTAGCTATAAAAATCCCACTTTTAAAAGGAAAGGTGTATTTGGGGGTGACTGAGAAACATGTAAAACAAGTTAGATTTGGGGATATAAAAGGACACAGATAGTACAAAAGAAGCCTCAAACACCTCTTGGGTCTTTGAAAATAATATATAACCAATGAGGTAGTTTGCAGGAGGCCCTCTTGTGCTATGTGTGACAGGCAGTGCCTTAGAAGGACACTCCCTGCCACTAATTCTCAGGAAGTTCCCTGAGTCTTTTGTTTCTTTTGTTTGCTTTGGGACCAAATTTTGCTGTGTAGCCCTGCCTAACCTGAAACTAACAAAGATTCTCTTGTCTCAGGCTCCCTGATCTGGAATTACAAGTATGTACTACCATACCTGGAACTTTAAGTAGGTGATTGGAAACAGTCTAAAATGGAAGGGCTGGAAGGCTAGGCTGGAAGAATCAGCTTATAAGATTATGTGATCTTATAGAAGAGAACATAAAAGTCAAAGAATGTAATACTTTGCAAATAAAAAATACTTTATTTCCTCTTTTTTTTTCCCTTACTTTGGGGTATATAAGCACACCCTCTCAGGGTCAGATAGATGAAGTTTGCTTGATCTGCACATTTTTGTGCCTGCTATACCTGTCTCTGTGTTCACATCACTGCAGCCCCCAGTTCCCTATCCAAGCACAGAAAAGCCACAGTCATTGAATAATAAACGAGAGTGTAGGAATATGTTTAGAAGATATGGGCCAAGTTTTTAAAAATTAGCTTGTGAAATTAATAGTATCACTTTAAAATCATATTTCACATTTTTCATAAGCAAATTTTATGTTAAGAGCACAAGAGAATGAATGAACACACAGGGCATTAACCCCTGTGATCACAAGTTAATAATGGTTCATCTTTTATGTTTTCATTGGCAAGGGCGAGTCTTCTTGGTAGGTAAATGTGGCTGATGGAAGGGCTGCTCTTTTGACTCTCCAGCAGTGCTAATAGCTTCCTGAAGCATCTCTGGGCTCTCTAAGAATAGTGCTCTGTTCTTGTTTTTCACCTCAAAACACTAACTGTACAGTCACATTCTAGACCATGGAACAACACACTTGGTTTTGATTTTGGTTGTTTTGTGTTGTTTTTGCCTTGTTTGGTGTCTTGTTTTATTTAAGATCAATCCTAACATTGCTTTTAAAAATTAACCAGAATTTTTGTTTTCTTTAAACCTTTAACTCCTTTATAAAAAGTGCAAATTATGGTCTTAACAAGGGTAAAGCCAGAAATTGATAGGTAAAACTACAGTGTGTGAGAGATTCATTGAGCTGAAAGAGAACAACTTAGGTCAACAGTTCTGACTCTTTAAGAATTATACTCTCTGCATAGTAGCTAAAATTTGGGAAGAAAATAGATGTCAAGAGAAACTGTGTAGGGTATGACCTCCTTTGGCTTGAACTAGCGTATATGCAAGATCCAGTTGGCAGCCCACTTACGTAGGCACCTGATCTGTTAATAAATGTAGATACAAACAATAATAACCCATTTAATTTATAATAATAATAATAATAATAATAATAATAATAATAAATAATAAATAATAAAATTAGGCTTACTGATTTGGCCTTCCAAGGCCTTCTCTGGTCACTTGATGGCGCAGCCTCTCAGAATTCAAAGGTAGCTTATAAAGAGACTTTTAATTTATGTGGTAACTACTGGCATCTGAGAATCCAGTACCAGGAATGAGATTTGTCTGCTAGGACTATTGCTTTGGGGTGGGGGAACGCACAAGTGTAGGCTTCAGTCATTAAATGCTCATTTTGTAGCTGCTGTTAAATATGCATTTGCTTTGATTCAGAAAAACAAATTAGATTTCCTATGGTTATGATGGTAGATTCCTTACTAGTAGACAACACAGTAGACTTCAGATCTGAAATATTTGTTTTCAAAACTACTTAGATGCAAAACAGTTTTATTTTTCACCTCTTCTTGCTCCTCAAGTTGCATAGGTATCTATAGTTTTTTAAAGATAGCACAATTTTCTATATTAAAGTGTTTGTTTAAAAAGTGGACATTCCTAATAGGCCACTTGTTTCCATTTAAAGCTCTTTGAAAGAAGGTTTGTCTTTGGATCAGGCTGCTGACTACAAGAGATATTATGAGGCCTGTTGTCTTGGTACCAGCAGCACACGGAACTGGATCCAGATAGTGAAATGGATATTATTAGCATGTTACCCAAGATTTCTTCCTTCCCCTAAGAAGTTACTATTTGAGGAATTAAAAACAATCCAAGTCATTAACCTGCTGTCTTTGTACATAGATTCTTTGAATACAGACACATTTAATTTAAAAAAAAAAAAATCTACCTTATTCTCCATATTTTAGAGTCAAGGGCTTAAAGAAATGGGTCTTCTAAAGTCAACCAGCACCTCCAGAGCATCAGCCCCTAGTGGTAACTCTTTTACCATAGGCTTAAAAATTCCAGGTAAAATGTTCTTAACAAGTTTGTTGTCACTTTCCTTCGGGGTAGAATTATTTTTAAGATCTCTTAGCATCATTTTCTCAAGCAATGTTGACACTACCTTTCACACTGAATAATATAACTGCTGCCTGAATCAGGGCAAGCCAGGATATAAACTGGTAATCGCTACAGAAGTAGTCCTTCCACACCCTGTGGATATTATTACCAAAAATTTCCGAGTACAAATTTTTTAGAGAAACATCTGTGGTTTGAAAAGATTTGCAATAACCCAGATGGTTTCTTTCAGAATAAATGTGCTTGATAGTTTAAAATTAAAGTCTTTCAATAAAATTGAGTGTTTTCTTTATAGTTTTTTAAGACAGAATGTGTGTGTGCGTGTATGTGAGTGTGCTTGCACTGGAGCGCTTGTTTGTATGCACGTGTGTGTTCCATTGGCCTGTCTGTTAGGGTGTTTATCTTTGGAAACTGAAAAAAAATTAACAATGTCACAAATTATTCAGCAATTAAGATGAAAAAAATGCCCAAGGGAACTCTTTATGACAGCAGAAACTGTTACTGAAAATATAACAGGCACTGACTACCCTATTTAGACTCTGTTTTTGTGCTGGTCTGGGAATTACCGCTCTCAACTTTCTGACACATGATGGTATAGTCACGCGGAATAGTTACAATACTTGTTACAGATTACTTTATCAACCAATTGTATACAACTCTATTGCTAGACCTACCCATTTCTGGGAATATGAGCAGTGAAAGGCTCCAAGTTCCCCCTGACAGTATTGTGAAAAGGTAGATGGAATGGTAAGTGTGACATTGGAAATAGGTGTTCTATTGTGGTCCTCAATGTCATTCAGTAGCCAGTATTGCCTTGTTATCTCCTGACACTCTGAGTTACTCTTCTTAAAGCTGCATACAGGATGCCTTCATACAGTGTGTACCCCATATCTCTTCCATGCTTATGACTATATTTCTACATTCTCTGATAGATTGATAGAGTTTTAAGAGTTAAACAACACAATTAATTCTTAGTGAGTTGTTAGTGGTCTGTAAAAATAAACAAAATATTAACAGGAACACACACACACAAACACACACACACACACTAGATATGCACAGCATCACCAGAAGAGAGTAATGAAATTTCAGTAGTGAAAAGATTAGATTTGACATAGAGACTACGATATTGGGTTCTGGATTCACCTCTAAAATGTTACCATTATACCAGTTTCTGTGAATGGCACCACGCCCTGGTGAAGGATAGTAGGGAGCTGTTGATAAATAGACAAATGCAGGATAATTAGATGTTTTCTCTGGTCTGACTGTTATTAACTCAATTAATTGTTGATGTTGTGGCAGAAGGAATGCTTTAAGGTAATCAGGGCATGGTGTTTGTCTTTTCTACATTTGAACTTTAACAAAAGTCCAGACTGGGATGCTGTCACTGGCAGAAACTCCTAATGAGTAGATAAGTATGAGATCAGTTATAAAGTGATTGTGCTCATTAAACAGTGTCATGTGAGCAAAATAGAAAAATATGAAGCATAAAAGGAAAACAACATAAAGCAGAAACAGAAGGGTTAGAACTTGTCGAAGCACATGAGTCAAACTGTATCTATTTTGGTTATCTTTGGAGTTCCTGGGATACCAAGGGCTCTTCTGTGAAGGAGAGCAAGGCTTCTCTTGGTACTCATGAATGAGGAGCTTCAGTAATGAACACTGCCACAAGAAGGTTAACCCCTCTGATATATGTTGCAGCCACTGACCATGGAAAACCATCTGGGTATTGTAGGTGTTTAACCACCCACCTTGAAAAACTGGTATTGGGCAGAACATGCATAAGGAGAGAAGACTGTCCCTTAATCTGATGGCTGAGCCATATGGTGCTACATCTGACCTGGAAATGAATTCAGTACATTTCAGACCTGAGTTACAGCTGTCGTGGGGAAATCTAAGAGCAGGTGGTTCCCTTAACAGCTGTACTTACAGTTAGGGACAGCAAGAAAGATAATTTTATGCTTGTTTAAGCTTTCATAGATTTTCTGAAATCCATAGTTGCTCCCTTGCCTTTTGCTGTAATTATATTTTTAAAAATCAGAGAAAATATTTTTCTTCTTTTTTAGAGATATTCTCAATCAATAAATTAATCTAACATTTTAAGTTAAAAATTAAGAAGTAGATAGGTAGAAAGTCTATGGTAAACTAAAAGAATACTAAAAAACAATCTTTAAATACATTCTAATTCTGAAAATGTGCAAATCAAAGTCCCACAGGGAGTGACTAATGTTTTAGTCTGCTAAATACTCTATCTATGGTGACTCGATAAATGGAGATGCCTATATTTGCTCTGCAAATTTTAAGACAATCATTTTTATTTGTACATAATGAAAAGTCACTTTTAGAAAAATAAATAAGTGGGGGAAAAGTTGTATATTCTCAAAAGATGTGTTTATCGAGTTTTCCTTCATAGAAATCAAGGTAACTACAAAGGAACAATGACACAAAGAAAGAAATGTATTTTCTCCTTGGTAATCCAGGAACCAGACTGTAAAATGAAAAGAAAATACAAGCTAATCATTCTAGTTTTATTTACCATCCCATGACACCTCTCCCACATTACTAAGACTTGTTCATTGTGAGTCTTCCCTAGAGGCTGTGACTGAGGACAGAGATGTAGTCTAGACCATTAATGAACTGTGGTAAGAAACTGTATTCACTTGGTGCAAATAGAATGACATTTTAATTTACATAAAAAGTTCCAAATCTGCTTGATAAGATGGAGCTGAGCTGCTGGGTTGAGCAAATGAGCATATAGCAAAAGAAATGTTTTACCCAGAGCTTAATTTAGTATAATCTTAAAGACTGTCTGAATGGATGTGAATAACAGTTAGTGAGCCACATATATTTTAGAAGGATATGTAGTGATCTGTCCCAGATCTCACCACAGTGATTGCTCAGGTAGAGTGGATGGGCCCCTAGGAGACTTTAGAAAGATCAGGAGGTTTGGGTGGGATTCTATTTTCTCTTCTACAAGCCAGCCAAATACCTTCCTTCATTCCTTTCTCTTCTTCACCTAGTTTCCCATGACTATTCAAATGATGGCTTCAAACATTCCTTTTCTGAGAAACATTTTAAAAAGAAAAACACACTTCACCTACCTTTTGTTCACCAAAAGGAATGTGTTCATGATGGAAGCATCAGCCAGACTGACACAAAAATAGCTACAGCAGTTGCATGCCTCCTTCTTCAAGACTGCCAGTGCAGTGTGGCCCAGTGCCTCCCCGGGAGGAGGGAGTGGCAGTGATTCTGTTGACATGTGCAAAAGTGACAGCTTCTTCAGTCTTGAGATCACTGTGTTGTTGGGTCAGGACTCTTCTGGTGGTCTCAGTGTGCAAGGAGACCTGATTCTCAGTTCTGTCCTCTGTGTTTGATGCTGCTGCTTCTTAGGTCTTAACCTTTAGTTTCCTGTCTTCTCTAGTCTCTAGACTAATCTGTTTATTATTGGACTTAAATTTTTATTTTTAACTCTGAACCTTGCTTTTGTTGAGGGGTGTGGTTTTGTTTGTTTGTTTGCTCATTGTTTGTTTTTTAGAGATAGTCTCACTGTGTAACCTTAGCTGGCAATTTGTGAGGTGTTTGTATATTACTTCTTCCCATGCTGATTATGCTGAGAAATTTCATATTAATGTTAACTAAGTATCTTTATAAGTTGATGAAAGGGAAAGGCAAGCCTTCAGGTCACTGAAGTAATAATCACTGAATGGTAGAGAAGACTGGTTTAAAGTGGCATCTGCTGGCCTGCATTGGCAGGATTTTGGCCTGGGTTTCTCTCAGATCTTAGAAATTAAGAATACAGAGATGTTCCATGGCCATTATTTACTGCATAGGACAGATTTTGCTTACCTCTGTTTGAGTACATATGCATTCATATTACTGGTTTTGGTTTTGGTTTTCAAAATGAGGGTTCTCTATATAGCCAAGGCTATCCTAAAACTGGCTTTGTAGAACTAAGAGTCTAGCCTAGAACTAAGAGATCTGCCTGCCTCTGCCACCTGAGTGCTAGGATTAAAGCATTGGCATGACTGGCTCAAGTTAATTTTAAACTGGTTTAACAAACAAGGACTGAGTGCACAGGACTTGGCTTTATGTACTCCATGGCAGAGAATAAGACACTACCCTAGCCTCTTAAGAACCTTCTGTATATCTAGTTCCTAAACTTTTAAGTTCACAGGGTATTTTATAAGTGTAGCATTCTAGAGCTACTCTAAGAAAATTATACATAGTGTGAGTTTATGCTGTTACTCTGATTAAGTACTTCTCTTTATTGAAGTTGCTATGGTCCAAGTTCCAGTAGCACCTGCCTTCTGTCTCCCCCTGCTTACCTTCATTTCTAAGTAGTAGCAGGCAGTTAGCACAGAAGGTATGAACTGATCTCCAATGCAGGTAGAGCTGATGAGTATGATGTGGGATGAAAGGCACTGTGTAAATGTGTGAGGTGTGTTATTACTGTTCTCATGGCTCTATTATTTTTAAATTGTGCATCCTTTTAAGTAGATTATTTGTTCACTACAGTCTCCATTATATCTAAGTAAAACCTTCAAAAACTTTCTAAAACCTTTTTATTTCTCTCTGTAGGTTGTTGTTTCGTAACATTTTATACAAGAAAAGCTGCACTTGAGGCCCAGAATGCACTGCACAATATTAAAACTTTACCTGGGGTGAGTCGGTTTACTTTTGTACCAAAATTACTTTATTGCTTGAAAATTGTCCTTTCTAGTTATGGGTTCTTAGTGCCAAAAATGGCTTTGGTCTTTTGAGATGTCCATGCTGGCCCCTCTGTTCCCTGCAGTGGCCAGGCTAGCTGGCCAGCCCACAAAGAAGGGCTGGCATTAGCACCGATGGGAAGAAGGCTCGAATAGCATATCCCCTGGTTAGAAAATCAGTGGCATGCTGGGTACAGCAGCTGCCAAAGAGTATTGGGGTTAAGGTTTTAGAGGTGGAACCCCACATACAAGTAAAGCAAATGGAAAGGGAAAGCTTTTACGCCCCAGGGTCCCCTTTTCAATTTTCATCTTTAGATTTTCATTTAAAGGACAAAATGCACTCTGTATAGACATAATGTTAAAGCTCCTAATGACTTGTAAACAGTCAGTGGTGGTTAACAAAGTCAGTGTTTTAATGCCAAGCATGTGCCTTCATGTTGGTGCAGAGCAAAGCACAGGAAGCTTACAGGGTAGTTCTCATTCCCTCCAAGGGATCCCGGGTGCTTAGTACTGCTCTCAGAAATGAATGCATGCCGCATGCGACACTTTCATCAGAGTTTGGGGACATGTTTATATGTTGCATGGTAGTACAAATTTTCCTTTGCTGTTTACTTGGTATATTTTCTCCATTTGCCTAAATGTCAGTGGTGAGCTAATTTAATAGTATAATGACATGTGTTAGTTATAATAAGGGACCTGTGGTAAACACTCCGGGTACCTTGATGTTATTCAAGTGTCTTTTGTTAAGAAGAAAAGAATGAGAAAATGCTGCTGATGTTTCAGGGTATCTTTTCAGTGTGTGGCTACTTGCTGTACTGTACACATATACAAACCATGTGCATCAGTTACATATATGGAGACACTTAAGTACTTAGCCTCTGGCTTCTCCAAAAGATAGAATTTCTGTATAATTTAACTTAGACCCTTACAGTGTCTGTAGTAGAAAGATACTCTGCTAAAGATCTTCCAAATATAAGCCTCTTTTGAGGTAGACAGACTTCTGAGATAAGGTCTACTGTGCTTGCTGACCTCTAACTTATAGATAAGTGCTAGGGTTACTTAGTGACCAAGAGTAATCAATTAATGAACACAGGTATTCTGCCATCCCACTTTGGTTTTTCTCTTTTTCATCTGAGCAAATCAAAGGATAAAAAGCAAGTGTGTAGTGACAGAGTGACCTTTCTGTAGAACTTCTTTCCAGAACTTCTTAAGTCATTTTTAGTAGGATGACTTTTGCTAAATCTTTCATCACTGACATAAAAAGTAATAGTAATTGAGCTTCATTCTTGAGATAAGTGAAAGTTTTCCAATATCATTCTAGAACGCTGCAAAGAAATATTTATTGCCTTGGACAAAATTAGAAGAAAATTAACGTTTTTGAGTCCAGACTCTAATCCAGACTACTTTTGTTTTCCTGCTTATACAAATGAATGGTTTGTAATAATTAGCACACAAAATCCCTTCCTGTTGAATTAAGAATTAGTTTTAGTCATGAACTGCCCTTTACTATATGGTGCAGTGCAGTTAGATGACAAGTAATTTGGTTCATTGAATGTCATCCCTTGAGTAGAAGCTCAGTTCTCACTTTGCAGTCTTTCTGTGCAAAGATGTTTTTCAGAAATCCAGACTTTGGTGATAAAGCCAGCTGACCACAGGTCAATATTTTATTGCCCAGTTTATAGCAACAGAAAATATAAAGCTGATGGTAGTTTTCCCATTTCCATGCCAGTAGTTGATAAGTATAATTTACTAGGAACCTGGGAAATGAGAAGAATCACTGACAACTGTTCTTGGGGTGGGGACATCTTCACTCTGGTTCTTAGAAACACACAGTCCTTCTGTATGTTCTTCAAATAGTGCATGTTCTTTGCTCCTAAACTTTGGATGTAGAATTCAGGAAACTTTGGAAACTTGTAATTAAGGTCAATAATTTGGGAGTTGTGGGAAGGACGAGAGAAGTGGCTTAGCATTTAAGAACACTGGCTGCTTCTGCCAAAGGACTCGAGTTCAATTCCCAGCATCCACATGGCGACTTTCCCAGGAGGGTCTGATGCTTTCTTCTGGCCTCCTTTGTGAGAACCAGGCACATGCTAGACAAACATACATGCAGGCAAGATGCCCACACGTAAAATAAAGATTTTTTTTTAATTTTAAAATAAATAAAATAGGAGTTGGAAAGCATAATTGCTGGAGGATTTTTCTTTTTTTCCATCTCAGTTTCATCAGCTCAGTTGGTTGAGGCAGGTTAAACAAAACTGGGAAGTCAGATATGATGAGTAAAAGCCAAAGATCTCCAAGGCACATACGCTTGCTACGTTTGACTTTCACTTGTGGCTGATGGGATCAAATCTCCCATCTTACAAACACCACCCTTAACAGCTGCAGGGAAGACATGAAAGTAGCTGCCTTTCTGTTTGTTGTAAGCCTTTAGTAGATAGGAAGAAGCGGGGCCAGACATAAAAGATTAATGCATACTCTTGAAGAAAAATTATTACAGGATACCTTGCTGTTTGATTACAAGCCTTAGAATTAGTCAACATTTCCATAATTCTAAACCAATATACACCTGTTTCCCCACTGCAATGTGAAGGCATGACTTAATTTAGCAGAACCCCTGCTGAGTTAAATCTCTCATTAAATACCCAGTGAGTTCAGTAATTTAAAGTTGTAGCACTACTATTTAACTGGTTGCCTTCATATTATAAAATTAATAAGAAATTAATGATGCACTTTGCCATATGCCTTCATTTTCTTTATGAATAAAAATAAAAGGGACAGAAAAAAGCACATTATCGCTGACACTTTGAGTCTTCTCCGGCTGTGACATCTGCATGTGGATCAAGTCCTTTACTTGCTTTTTCCTAAAGTGTCTAAAATTTTCAATTTGTAATAAGATCAAATACTACATTTTTTTCTTTCATGTGCAGTTCATGTTTTGTATCCAAGGGAATGTTTATTGTGCAGTGGAACCTGATTAATGCTCAAAGTTTCCTTTTGGTCTTGTGCACCATTTTCCCATCTTGAAAGAAACAAAGAACCTGAATAGTGGTGTAGGAGGGGAAAAAACCAATAGGAGCCTCTGTCTGTCATAAGATGTATATGTTTTTCAACTGTATTTAACACACCCTCCTTTTCATTAAGTAGGATGTGACTAAGGTGAAGAACTGGGGAAACTTTTTTTGTAACCCAAGGTATATATCTTCACCCTGTTCTAAGAAACATGTAACTGAGAAAACCCCAGATCTTATATCTCCATGTTCAAGGATCAGTCCCGATGAGGCCTCTTTGCCTAGCTGGAGGACAGTAGACAGTTAATATACACTTGATCTGTGCATTAGTGTTTTCTTACTTCTGACAACACATTTGAGGTCCCTCATAAGTAGTATGCTTATAGTCTGAAGGACACTATTGTAACCCTGTGTGCTCAGCTGTGTCACCTAATGAGACATTGCACTTCCTGCAGCAATATGTCGCTGACTTTTGCATTCCTATGCTGTTTATGTTCTTAGACAAAATCTGGTTGCCTCTGACCCAAAGGTGTAACACACTAGGTTTAAAGAATGTCTCCTTTCAGGATAAGAGTATAATATGTCCCAAACGCAGAGTTCTGGCCTCGTGTGTGCAAAACTTTAGGTTCAATCCCCCCCCAGTACCATACACAGAGACAATATATAAGTCATAATTTTTAGAAAAAAGATACTAACCCAAGGAAAGCAGGGAGGGGTATATGGAAGGGTTTGGAGAAAGGAACAGGAAGAGAGAAACATTGTAATTAAATTACAATCCCCAAAATAACAGAAAATATAGTGTCCTTTTTTTCTTTGTTAAGGCAAAACTTAGTGCATCCCAAGCTAGTCTCAAATGTGCCTTAGTCTCCCCAGAGCTTGTTTATGGGTGTGTGTGGCCACACACTGTCCACAGTGTCTCCTTCCAGACAATACAACTAGCAAGCAGGATGGCATAGTCAGAGGAGAATGGATACACAATGCCTGCCATCGTGTATTCAAGAGAGGGTGTTCTTAGGATGGCAGCCAGCTTATATAGTTTTCTTTCCACTTTTCTAGTTTATTTAGTTCACTTAAAAACAAAAATTAAGTCTGGGGTACAGAAAAACTTCTAAGACCTTTTCAGTGATCAGATGCTAAGGCCACATATCCTCATGCAGGTGATAGCACTGTGCCATGAGCCACACTTCTCCCCAGGTCTTAACACACGCTCTCTTTGTCAGTGAGACTTTGGGATTGAAATCTACCGCTATATCAGTACAGCTTTCTCTTTATAAATTAATTTAATTAAGGATGTAATATCTGAGAACACAGCTCTAAGAAAACTCTTAAACTTAAACAGCAAAGAGGAATCTGAAATCTAAGTGTCTTGTAAAGTATTAATTGCAATTTTCTTTCAGACATTTTTTATGAATATGCCTTATCTTTTCCTTTTTTAAATCGATACCAGTTTTATTAAATGCAGTTTATATTAAGGAGATAATGCCTAAGAAAACATTTGTTTAGAGAACTTCATTTTAATAAATACATACTGAGAGATGTTTTATAGTACCATATGCACTGTGAGCAAAAACTACATATAGATTTGAGTTATAAAAACAAATGATCCCAGTACAGTAGGAAGAGGCTGAAAATAAGATGGCCTCCTGTAACAGATATGTCCACTCATAAGATGCAGATGGACCCTTTCCTGCCTGCCCTGAAGTAATAATTTATCATTTGAGTAGGCACCTTCCTCCCAGGTAGAGTTTGACTAAGCTATGTATAGAATTGTTTTTGTGTTCTTAACAGTGGAATGCTAGAGTTTAGTATTTTCTGCAGAAAAACTGGAATCTCCCTGGGACCGAATTCAGTTTGCCCATTGTAATGTATTTTGTATCACTCATTTTCTTTGAACCCGTTCTACTAATCATTAATGCGTATTTAATAATGCCTTTGTTTTTAGAGCCATGATTATAATTTTACCTTTCTCATCATCATTATTTCTGTCATGAAATCTATCAACTCTTTTATTTTTATAACATGGAATTACCCCCCCCCCCCCAATAAATGTCAACTAGACCAACTTGAGTAAATTTTATCTCAGGTATTCTCTACTTAAATATATGAAAAGCACAGCCAACATCTGCATAAGTAGGTTTGCATCTCCAAATTTGTGTCATGTATGAGATAAAATATGCATTCATTCAACAAATAGTACATTTAAATTGCTTTCTAGGTACTATTCTGGATACTAGGGAATACAGAAGTATACCATTGCCCTTTATAACTGAGTAACTAAGTTAAAAATTATTGCACCACACTATCAAACCTTTAAAAAAAAACAACTGACAAAAATGTATTTGTATACTTTTATGCAAAAATGCTTTAAATTTGTACATTTATCTTTGTTTTTTAAAATTAAAAAAAAATATTGCACCATGTTTAATAAGTAGCTATAGGAAATTTAATTTATAAGTAATAGGTTAATCTCATTTATTCCAGTATTTCCAAAATAGTCAAGTATTATCAATGTTCTACTATAAGATAAATATAGATTTATGTTAGTGCATATATATACACATATATATGTATATTATGAATGGTGATCAGTTTATTCTATATAAAAATATGCATATTCATTTACCGTGCCATATAGCTATAAAGAGATGAGTTGAGTAAATGCAGGAATATAAGATGGAAAGTCCTACTCTCTTATTTTGCCAGCCAACTTACCTTAATTTATTCATTGTAGTCACCTGTCCTAGACCTCATCATTGTCTCCGATCCTCCATGCAATAACATTTCTTACAGTTCAGTGAGAGTCTTGGCTGATGCACCATACATTGTAATAGAATATTTAAAAGCTGCTACAAAATACTGATCATCCATGCCTTTCACCCCAACAGAAGACTTGGACACTAAGTAGCATGTTGCCTATGAAACTCCTGGGATCTGGAAAGAGATGTACCTTACAATTTATTGTTTCCACTTGGGAGCTTCTATAGGCATGATCCACCCAGCACAGAACTTTCTATGGATTATATACACCAGAGCTATTTGTTTGCCTTCTGTAATTTAACATTTGTAAAGTTTAACTAGAATTGAAACACTTGTCTTCATAGGACTGCCTAGAAAGACCCATGCCTTGGCTGTTGCTATTATTTTGATATAATGCTTAGAAATACAAGCTAACTAAAAAGCAAGGTTTTTTTTTTTTTTTTTTTTTAAGGTAACTTAAGGCTATAATGAAGTCTTCTCTAAGATATGGCTTCACAGGAGTTCCCTAAATGCAAAAGTCCCTCTTAACCCTGGGAGCCACACCAGGTGAGATAAGACAGTCCAAGTGTAGAGTCACCCCTAAGTGGGACTCAGTCAGGTATACTAGATTGCTCCCAGCTCATGGCTTTAGAGGAAAAACAGTTATAGGATAGAAAGACTCCTTAGTCAAATTGTTACCAGTCTGTAGTCTCTGACAGATCCCAGAGACCTGAGGAGATTTTAATGGACCACGGAGCCTGGAGACGTGACTTTGTAGTTAAGAGCACTGGCTATAATTCCTAAGGACAGTATTCTATCCTCAGCACCTACAAGATGGTTCACAAATGTCTATAGCTCCATCTACAGGGGATCCAGTGCCTTCTCACCTCTGTGGGCACCAGACACTCATAAAGTACAGATATGCACACTGTCAAAACATCCATACATGTAATAAAAAAATAAATGAATCAATGAATTTAAGGCCCATGGGGAATACTCATTCCACCCAGTCTAAAGTTTTGTGTACTGCCTGAGCCAAGGACTGTTACAGGCTTTGGGCTGGCAGTCTAACTCCTAGAAGCTTTCACTGACTATTATTGTGTATGGCTCTGATTAAATGTAAGGAAAAACAGATGCTTTTCAAACATGGCCTGTTCAGTACAAGGAAATGTACAGGACAGAATGAATTGAGAGTTCCTTAGTGGTGAAAAGTTGAAAATGCCAGCACAGGATAAAAATAGGGATTCAGCTACACCTCCTTAAAAACAAACAAACAAACAAGTGAGTGAATTCTCTGGAAGATGTTTCTGTTTATTTTGCAAATATCATCTCAGTGGCCTGCCTAAATAATAAGACTCTTGTGGGGTTTTTTTTGAGAGAATTTGTGTAAATGCCCTAGCACTGGTTCCTGATAAGCTCTTCAAAATTACTTCTTGTTATTGAAAAGTGCTGATTTGATTATGCCTGTGACTGTTGGGGAGAATGGCACACTGGCAAAATAAAGTAACAGATTTGAAACATCACCATTTGTCTACAGTTGCTCAAGAGTAAACTTGGATCTTAGATCTCAAAAGGTCGATAAATTTTAAAAGAAAACCAGAGAGGAAAGCATCTATGGATTTGATTAAAGGTCTCCATGCTGCAAGGAAAGAGACAATATGGGCTTTCAATGTCAAAAATAGAAATTGTGAAACAAAGCCAGATAATTGTCCAAATTCTGTCACTGTAGTATGAGATTTCTATGAGAATTCCCTTGAACAGTGGCGGAACCTTAATCCTTCAGTGGTAAGAAACTTATGTTCTAGTTGAAGCAGGCTAGACAGTTCATAGCCTCAAACTTGAGGCCCCCAGAATAAAAGTTTGAAATGGGTAGGTGTGGAGAATGTTCTCCTGAGGACACCAGAGTTCTTCCTCATCTACCAAGAAGCAAAGCATGAAAGAGCCTGGTATCAGAATCAAAAGAAAACTTAGAGCCACATGCTGAGCCAGGGCTGCTCAGTGCAGAACAGTCCATAGGTCACTCACAAAGGGATTTCTCTGCATGTTCTCATGGTGAGTGGGACTGCACACAGGTGCTCAGGAAGCCTCATTAGGATTAGACAAACTATTAACATTGTTTTCATAATAAAACAGTATTTCAAAATGCCATCACAGCTGTCACAGTCATTGAGATGGAAAACTGCAAAAAAAAAAAAAAAAAAAAAAATGGCAGTATGCAAATACTCTGTTACCATCTTTATTGTTCCTATCATTGATTCTTATGAGGATGAAACATACATATGCCTGCTGCTGCCCCTTCCTCAGCAAGCACTTTATTCTTCTTCACTTGCAAAAGCAAGGCTCTGGACTAGGTAATTCTTAAGGATTCTTCTCCCAGTCATAAAGAGTTTGTACTCTTTCCATACCTGGTCTGTAGACATGTCCTGTCTACATCTGTGTGACTTGACTTCCTTCAGTTATTGGTCAGTATCTGGAGAGTACTCTATGTAGTAAACTCTGGGTCACTCAGAACTTCACTATTCACTTTTAAATTCTCCAGGCAACTGCTTCCCTTTCCCTCCTGAAAATGTATAGGTAGCTTCCTGCTTACTGGTTCCATCAAGGGGCAGAAAGAAAGGGAAAGAGAATGAACTCTGTCAAGTGAGTTTAATTCCTTGTTTACAGTCTTGAGTAGGTTAGAATGGAAGGGATGTTTAACCTAATCAGGTTTCAGAATTATTAGTTGAGTCTTTTTATCTGTTTAATTCTTGTCTTCCACTACTGAGGATGAATCATCTGTTTGTAAATAGGTTTGGGGGTTATTTTTTGTTATCCTTTCAAAAAATGTTTCAGGGGTGTATGAATAGCATTCAGCTTATTAAACTGAGAACATTGAAGTAGCAAAGATTAATTTCTCTGGCCTCCTCTAGCAAAGCAATTCAGGATCTAGTATTTGTGCCCTGTAAGTTGACTTAGAGTATCTTAGAGAGTGGGAAACATGACTTGCAAAACAACCCAGCACAGTAGTAAAAACCATAGCTAGAAAACTGGGAAGGTGGCTTAAAACACATGCCAAACAAGCATGGGGACTAGAAAGCTTAGATCTGTAGCACTCACATAAATGTTGGGTAGTATAGCAGGCTGCATGTAATTCCAACAGAGACAGTGGGAGACAGTATCCCAAGAACAATCTGGTTAGCCAGACTAGCCCAGTGAGCTCTGGGTTCAGTTAGATACTGCCTCCATGGATAAGATCAAGGAAAGATGCCTGATGTTAGCCCTAGGCCTCTACAGACATGTACACATATATTTGAACACAAACAAACCCTTATACATACCTATGCACAGGAACCTACGACTCATACTCCTGATTCACGTGGAAGCTCCAACACTACCTTTAACTACAGCTTCACAAAAATATACATTGAATTGCCTGATTTATTTTCTTTCTATAATTTTTTTTATTCATATCATATCCACTTGCATCCCCCTCCCTCCTCTTCCCAGTCCCACCCTCAAAAAATCCTTCTTCTATCCTCAGAGAGGGGAAGCTCCCCCTGGGTAAAATACCACCCTGGGACATCCAGTCCCAGCAAAACTAAGGACCTCCTTTCCCACTGAAGTCCAGTCAGGCAGTCCAGGGAAGGAAAGGAGATCTAATGGCAGGCAACAGAATCAGAGACAGCCCCCACTCCAATTGATAGGGTACACACTTGAAGTCCAAGCTGCACATCTGTTACAAAGGTAGGGGACATATGTCCAGCCCCCTAATGCTCTTTGGTTGATGGTTCAGTCTCTGTGAGCCTTATGGGCCCAGATTAGTTAGTTGACTGTAGGTCTTGTGGTGTTCTTACCCCCTCTAGATCACTATCTCCCACTCTTGTACAAGACTCTTTAAGCTCAGCCGATTCCTGGCAATGAGTCTCTCTGTGTTTATTTACATCCACCACTGAATGAAGCTCTCTTAGGAGACAGCCATACTAGGGCATCATTGATAGTGTCCAGATTTGGTTCTGTGATGGGATTGATCTCATGTTGGGCTGGTCATTTGTGACATGAGATCAATTTCCTCAGTCTCTGTTCCATCTTATCTTTGTATATCCTATAAACAGGACAAGCTGATTTGATGGTCTTATGGGTGGGTTAATGTACCCCTCCTTCCACTGGAAGTCCTGCCTGGCTACAGGACGTAGGCACTTCAGTGACTATATCTCCCTCTAGTAGGAATCTCAGCTAGGATTAGCCCCCTAGACTTTCAATAGCCTCTGTCATCCCAGGTCTCCAGCTAATCCCAGAGATGGCTCCCACCAGTTTCCATTCTCACTCCCAGCCCTCTCTTGCCCTCCCTTCCCCCACACCTGATGGCCATCCCTATGCCCCTCTTCACCCCATCTCCCACCCAGTTGCCTCTCTCCATGCATGCACCCATGATGACTATTTTGTTTCCCTTCTGAGAGATTCACACATCCTCCATTAAGCCCTCCTTACTATGCAGTTTCTTTGGTCTGGATTATAGCATGGTTATTCTGCCCTTTATGGCTAATGTCCAACTCTGAGTGAGTACATACCATATGTTCATTCTGGGTCTAGGTTACCTCACACAGAATGATAGTCTCAAGTTCCATCCATTTGCCTACAAATTTCATGATGTCTTTGTTTGTTTGTTCATTTTACATCTCAGTCATCCCCGCCCTTATTTTTTTCCCTTCTCTGAGAGAATAGAAGCTCCCCTGGATAGCCTCCCACCCTGGTACATCAAATCTCTGCAGAGCTAGGTACTTTTTCTCCCACAGAGGCCAGACAAGACAACCAAGTTAAGGGAACTGATTCCACAGACAGACAACAGCTTTATTATCACCCCCACTCCAGCTGTTTGGAACCCACATGAAGTCCAACCTGCACATCTGCTTGCAGGGGGTATATGCTCTTTGGTTGGTAATTCAGTCTCTGAGAACCCCCAAGGTACGGGTTAACTGGCACTTTTGGTCTTTTTGTAGAGTTCCTATCCGGGTTCTCAATTCTTCCTCCAACTCTTCCAACTCTTGTCCCCAAGCTCTATCCAGTATTTAGCTGTGGATATCTGCATCTGTCTGAACCAGCATCTGAGTAGAGCCTCTCAGATGACGGTCATGCTAGGTTCCTGTAGGCTCTATAAATATATTGGAATATCATTAGTAGTGTCAGGGATTGGTACTTGCCCAGGAATGGGTCTCTAATTGGGCTGGTTATTACTTAGCTATTCTATGATCCATTCCCTGTCCCTGCATTTCTTGTAGGCAGGATAAATTTGGGGACAAAAGTTTTTAGTGAGTGTACCTATCACTTCACTGATGTTCTTTCTTCACTACAAGAGATAGCCTCTTCAGGTTCCATATCCCCACTGCTAAGAGTTTCAGCTAAGGACACCCCAATTAATTCTTGGGAACCTCCCTTATCCCGACCCCCACCAGCTGCAGATTTTCATTCATTCTCATGGCCATCTGGCCTTCTCCTCTGTCTCTCCCCACACCTCATCCTGAACCTCTCCCCATTTCCCTCCCCCACCCATTTTCCTCCCTCCATCTACTTCCTATGACTGTTTTATTCCCCTTTCTGAGTGAGATTCAAGCATCCTTCTTGTTTAGCATTTTTGGGTCTGTGGAGTGTAGCATGGTAATCCTGTAAGTTATGGCTAATATTCACTTAGAAGTAAGTATACACCATGAATGTTCTTTGGGGTCTAGGCTACCTCACTCAGGAAGATATTCTCAAGTTCCATCCATTTAACTACAAAGTTCATAATGTCTTTGTTTTTAATAGCTGGATAATATTCCATTGTGAAGATGTACCACAATTACTTTATCCATTTTTCAGTTGAGGGATATCTAGGTTGTTTCCATTTTCTGGCTATTAAAAATAAGGCAGTTATGAATGTAGATGAGCAAGTGTCCCTCTGGTATACTGGACCTACGTGCCTCAAACCCAAAGACATTCACATTCTTGAAGGAAATATCAGTAAAGCTTAAACCACATATCAAACCCCACACATTAATAGTGGGAGACTTCAAAACCACACTCTCACCAATGGACAGGTCATCTAGACAGAAATTAAACAGAGAGATAGTTAAACTAACAGAAGTTATGAATCAAGTGGACCTAACAGATATCTACAGAACCTTTCACCAAAACACAAAATAATATAACTTATTCTCAGCACCTCAGAGAACCTTCTCCAAAATTGACACAAAGAGAGCCTCAACAAATACAAGATTAGAATAGCCCCATGCATTTTATCAGACCACCATGAATTAAAGCCAAACTTCAACAACAAAAACAACAGAAAACCTACACACGGATGGAAACTGAACAACTCTATTCAATGATCATTGGGTCAGGGAAGAAATAAATTAAAACCTTTCTAGAATTCAGTGAAAATAAAAGTTTTATATACACAAACTTAACAGGACACAATGAAAGCAGTGCTAAGAGGAAAGTTCATAATATTAAGTGCCTTCATAAAGAAATTACACCTGAAAGCTCTAGGGGAAAAGAAAGAAGCAAGCACATTTAAGAGGAGTAGATGACAGAAAAATGATCAAACTCAGGCCTGAAATCAATCAATTAGAAACAAAGAGAACAATGCAAAAAAAAAAAAAAAAAATCAAAAAAAAACAAAAAAAAAAAAAAATCAACAAAACCAAGCTGGTTCATTGAGAAAGTCAACAAGATAGACAAACCCTTAACCAAACTAACTAAAAGGCAGAGAGACAGTACCCAAATTAACAAAATCAGAAGTGAAAAGGGAGACATAACAACATACACTGAGGAAATTCAAAGAATTGCATAGTTTTGATGACATGAAGATCTGAGAGACAGAGACAGAAACAGAAACAGAAAAGAGAGACAGAAAGACAGAGCATTTGTCTGGATTACCCAACTGGGAACTGTTTACAAGTAGTCAGATTCAAAGCCGAGAGTCTGGATTATGAAATCAGTGAAGGGCTTTCTACTGTTTTCAGGCATGACAGTCTCCATTCCTGGCAACAGAACCTGCCAAGAGTCTAGGAGTTTCTCTTGAGGAAACTTCAGTCTTATCCTGCTGCAGATTGCAGTATGGTGTGCTGAGTTATCAGTGGAATGTGGACAGCTGTGCAGGTTCCAGCTGTGCAGGGTAGCACCAGCAGTTGAGACCATAAGGTCCTATAGACATCTCCACATGTGCTCACACCACAGGCTGATCCTGCTACAGCATATGTAGCTCAGCTATGCCCCAGACATGAAACCAACTCTATAGCAGTTACAGGTCATACAAAACACTGTAGACAGAGCTGTATTTGACTTTGAAAACAAAACCTCAATCTACTGCTTACTGTATAACATAGAAAACAACTGTCATTCAATTGAGGTTTAGCTCCTCCTGTCTTTCAAATTCATTGCCAGGATCTGACTTAGGAACTATTATTTGTAAACTATCATTTAATTAGGTACATAAACTCTTGCCTGGAGAAGGTAAACATAACCACAGCTCCTCAAAAATGTCCTCACATGTATCACTGAATCACTTGCGAAGGAATCTGTTATAAAGTGACTTAAGTCATTTCTGAGTCACAGTTGTCCAAATGTAAAACCTTCCTAGATCATTAACCAAAATAATAGTCAAAAATCTCAGCAAATCCTATAGCTAATTAAAATAGGTTTCTCTTTGTTTCAGTTTCTTATTTGGGTCAACAGAGGAGTAAAAGACATATGGAGTAAAGAAAGTAGGCTAAATCTAATGATAGTTACACTCTGTAGGAGCTTTTATTAGCCAACCTCCTACATTATAGATGAAGAACCTGACACCCAGGAAGGTCATCTGATAGTATGCTAAATATAATAACCAGGTATTGGTGGAGAAAGGACAACAAGCGTGTCATGTCCTCACCATCTTCCTATAGAATTATGCCAAACACAGTACTTTAAAGAATCAGAAATTCAGAGTCCAAATTACCAGTGTATTCTTGTACTTTCCTCCTACATAGGAAACTGATGGTGTTTTGCTTCTTCATTTTTTTTTATTTCTGAAAAAAAACTAAAGTAATAATAATCATCTTTCTGGCCATTAATCTAAAATGACCATGAAGCAGATGAGTTTAAAACAAATTTAAAAAGAAAATGAAAGCAACCCATAATGTTCAAATCCATTTGTAAGGACAGCTAGAGAGAGCACTGATTCCCTATTAATCTATAAGGTGAGACTTTGAGAACCATGGGAAGATTTTAAAATTACACGTGCCAAAGCTGTACCATGGGCAGAAACGAATAGGGCTCTTTCCTGGATGGGAGCCTAGTATTTGTATTTTTAAAGCTTCCCAAATGGTCCCAGTGTTAGGTAAGTTTCAAAACTGCTAGTTCAAGAAGCAGACATCAGCTTCAAGGACTGGGCATTGACAAACAAACGCAGAGTTGACTTTTTCTGTAACTTGGGCTGGGATTAGTCCCACTGTCTCTTGTATAAGGACTCTGCAGGATCTGTTTCTCAGAGCCCTCACGTGTGCTGGAGTATATCCCCTTCCTGGCATTGGGGCTGCAGTAGCCCCATCCTAGACTATATGGAGATTAGTGGGACTGGTGCTGTTTCAAGCAGTTTTCTTTGTTTTACTCCTGGCCAGAATAAACTAATCCTGAGGCATGAAGAACAATTTTCTACCTACAGTGAGTTAATCAGTAATACTTAGCAACCCATTCCTATTATATAGAAGCCATAAGAATGCAAGAGCTCCATCTGCCTCATCATTCATGAGTTTGAAATTACTTGTTAGGAAAGCAAATTATATATTATTCTGTTTTTCTTGATAGCAACAGCTTAAGAGACTTTTGCTGAGGAAGAAAACGTATCAATCGCATGAGTACTGGCTCTAGTGCTGCATAATAAGGCGCGCTGTGCACACACTCATCTCTCTACAGTTTAGAAGACCATAAAAGAATGGCATCTCCCTGAACAGTGTAAGATTTTGTTTTGTTAGTTTTTGAGCTCTGGTCTCATTTTTTATAGAGCAGGGGTTTTTACAGTATGTGGTTATTGTGAGTCCTTGTAGTCCGGTAGACATCCTGACCTCAGTCTGTTAGTCTGTTTGCTTGTTACACATAAGGCGGAGACTCTCTGTTTACGTTAATAGCTGTGCTGACCACCAGTCCAGTATCAAAGGATGAGCTTCATTCCGTTGGCCAAATATAGAGCAGACCATGAGTAGGATCCATGTAGAAAAGGAAGCAAATTAGAGATAATACATATCCCAGGAGGAAAGCAATTTCAAGTACTAACCTCAGCCAGGTGGGGTGCTAGACCTCCACAGAAAATGACACTCAGAAAGGGGTAAGTGGGGTGGAAGGGAAAAACAAGCTTCCCTTAAAACAAAAGATACATAAATTTTATTTTTATTTATAGTCAAATAACTAACTCGAGGTAGGAGTTCTGTCAGCTGAGTTTGTAAATATTCTTATCCACACACTCTTCTACTCATCTGATCGAGGCTGCACTGGCAGATTGGAAATGAAAGAATGGCAGCTTCTAGCTGGTGTATTTGTGAAGGTTTAAATTCTTTCTGCCTTTTCATCAGTGCCTATGCCTCTTAAATCAGAGCAGTTAAATCTCCCTGGCCCTTTGTCTTGGGGAAAAAACATCTGATATCAGTAGTTTACATAGAAGTAAAAATCACATGCAATCAGCATCTCAGCTCGCTAGTAAAATTAAGTCTGGACTCTTGACTAATCTTATTGCTTGGGAAGGAAGAACAGAACAGAATTAAAGATGTTCTTATTCTTGTAGAAATCTTTGGTGGTGCCACTCAGATGGTCCTGATGACTGAGAGGACTGTACTGATTTTAAGAACACATCTGTGTTATTATTTTACATGATTTGCTTCAGAGAGATAACTTCATTCTTAGATGTGAGAGGAAGATGAGAGAGCATGTCCTCAGCTGGCAACTGAAGCAGATCTGTCAAAGTGAAGTCCCAAGGGTCTTACTTCAGAAATAGCAGCCTATCAGATCATACAATCATCTTCATTGTCTCATGGATGCACTCTTTGAATAGATGCCAAATGCATCACTGAATAAGGAAAGCTTGGATGACTTAGTCAGTGCCCTAAAACTGTGCATTACCCTTGGCATGCTCACAGTAGTGTGTAAGCACTAATATGTACATCCTGTAGTAGAAAAACACACACACACACACAAAATCAGATGACTGTTGAGTCTAAAAGGTTAGACTCCCTCTTCTGTTTTGTTTAGCTTCCAGAACATTCCTGCCCACATACTATGTTGCATCTGTACACCAGCACTCACAAGTTCACAATCATAGAAGAGTAAGTGTGCAAACATTCTGTTGCAGTCTACTGAACTAAGTGCTCACATTCATCCTGTCACCTACTAACTCGTCACTTAGCTTCAGTACTTCCCACGTCTTGTGGAGAAAAAACATTGTCAGAGCCTCACACCATAGATAGTACCCATAGATGTTCTTTCTACATGCACAAACTTTCAAGAGTAGCTTTTGGTCATAGACATTCTCTCAGTAAGTAGATCATGTGGATGGATGGATTACTGAATGGCATGAAGTCTCGAGTGTCCTTCATGAGCTGGTGAGGCAAGAGTAAGGGGTAGGAAGGTAGGGGTAGGAAGCAAGCCTGAACTGTCCCACTGCAGAGGGATGGAAGGCTAGTCTACAGAATGGAAGCAAACACACAGTGAGACCTGAGCATGTGCACAGTCACAAGGTAGTGTTTAATCTTCCAGTGAGAGAAGTAAAATTAAAACCATATACTGCTTTATAGTTTATCACACACTTTTATTTATATCATCTATTTGTATCATGTCTTCAAAGTTAGTGCATAGACTTTTCTGATGTGATACTTGCTTCAAGCTTGAGTTTATAACAAAGCTTAACGGTGTCAAGAGATTTTATTATAAAATTTTGACATTGGAAAACTAGTATGGTCAAACCTAGACCTAGTGATTCTAATTATGGTCTTCTTTTTACTACAAAATTAAGTGCCCAAATATCCCAAGCTCCAATTAAATGTCCCATGTGTAAGCATGTAAAAAATTAGGAAAATAGGTTTCTTTTACAGGTAAATGCTGTTCATCCTTTCCAGCCTCTTTTCTATTTGGTCTTATGTCGTTCTCTACATTAGATTTTTCCATTTAAGTTTTAGTCACATGTTACGAATTTGAAAGCTTAATCTTTGAATGTAATGTTTAGAAAACTGAGCTCAAATACAGGATATCTTTAATAGAATAGTTGGATGTCATCATAATTTCCCTAAAGCTTTGCCAATAGGTAATTTCTGAACTTCTAAACTTAGTAAACGATATACCATATTAGAATAGAAGTTAGAGATCTAAATGAGACAGTTTAATGAAACTCAGACTCGTAAAAAGTTTGTAGCACTAGAAAGAAGATCTTCACTTGGTAATGTTTAACCAAAACTCTTGCTACAGTAAGAGGCGAGCTGGGTGAGTGCAGCTTCTAACGTAGCAGCATGTGTCCTGCTTGCGCACTGCCTGCATTTGCATCTCGGTCATGGGCTAGAGGAACTTGTCTGTGGAGCATTTCTTTTCTCAGTTTGTTGTCTCTTTACTAGAATTTATTTTGTCCAGGTATATGTGAGAGGGCAGAGAGGGGCTTAGGGAAGAAGAGAAAGGAGACACACAGCAAGAGAATAGGAATCATTTTGTATCAAACATAATTTAGAAAGAAAATTACTTAGGTTATTTGCTTATATTCAGTTAGTGGGAATCCCAAAATGTATAGAGGCAGTTAAATAAATAATGTTATTCATTTAAAATAATGTTGACTAAGATTTGTCTATTGTAAACTCATCAAATTGTGTACTTTTTAAATAAGAGGTTGCAATTTGCAGTAATTATATTAGACATTAATTAGCATGGTATAAAATTACTCAATTTAAGATTAGAAACTAAGATATGAAAGGATCATTGGAATTTAGAATTTGGTGATACTTTCCTTTGTGTTGATAAAATATTTGTATTCTGTTAGGTTCAAGATAAAATACAGTCCGCTTCAATTTTGCAATTTAGTTTTGAGACAGGTTTTAACAATTTGTTTGTAGTAATTCTGTGGTGAGTTCAGATTGTCCTAATTCTGAAAGGAAACTATAAATTACTAGATAAAACATCAGTACTAATAAGGCATTGAAGTTGTTTGAAGTAGATGAAGGAAGCTTTGTGTTGGGTGCAAAATACTAAGCAGTGAGTCGTGGTGGACTGAGAGTGTGGAGTCAGGTTATGAAGACTTGAATTTTACTTGAGGAAATCTAATCTAGAGCTAGAGAGATGGCACAGGGGTTAAGAGCACTAGCTGCTCTTGCAGAAAACCTAGGTTTGGTTCCTAATACCCACATTGAAATGTACAGTTTTCTATAGCTCCAGTTCCAGGGAATTGATGCCCTCTTTTGATCTCCGAGGGCACCAGGTATGGACGTGGTATGCATACATAAATACAGGCACATGCTCATTTATACAGATAGAAGCAAAGTAAACCAATTTATTAAAAGTGACATGGGTTTTCTTTTGTCACTAATGTGTCAAAGAAGCACGACATGGTGATCAAAGCACAGCTCTGATCCTAGCACTGGGGAGGTAAAGTCAGGCAGATCTCTGAGGTCAAGCCAGACTGCTCTATAATGTGAGCTCCAGGTGAGGATTATACAGAGAAACTTTACAAAAAACAACAAAACAGATTACCTGTCTTAAATAGCACTATTTCTGAAAGTTCTTTTATTTATTTATGGCCTATGCTTCCTGTTTTAGAACTATTCTATTCTTCTAATTTTAAGAATAAAGCGAAGTTGCAGCTTGTGGTTTTTATTTAGTAGGAAAGCAAAACCTAATCATAGCTAATGAGTATAATAAATGCTAGTCTGTAGCTCTCTTGTTTGGTGTGTGTTTTATACGCAGAAGGTAAAATGGGCTGAATAACTAGGATGCCAAGTTATAGATGGGGTTGGAAATGTTATTTGACAGTCGACTAGAGTAATCTGTCAGAAATGATGGCTTAATCACCGTAACAGACTCCAAATTCCCTCATAGAATTCTACCCAGAGTAATCTCACTTTCTTGCCATATTTTATTTTATATTTTGCCAGGACTAAATAGTCACATTGCTTGTTTTATCCCCTTTACTACACTGTATCATTCTAGCAGAAATATAAATAGGTCACGTCATTGTGACTTGAAAAGGCAGAATTGGAGCCCACTACGTCAAAAGCAAAAACAGAATGCTGAGTTCTCTATGTTTTCTATCACTGTATTACTGTGTATCAAAGAGCTGGGAGTTAAATATTGTTTCCAAGGACCAGAAAAGGCCATTCTTTGTAGAGCATTCTTATAGCTTTCAAATGGACCCTTATGAAACTCCTCAGGGCAAGTTTTATTTTAAAAAGATCATAATAACTTTATTGGATACTTTACATAGCTCAATGACTCTGAGAAAGAAATCATAACTTTTTCACTGAGTTTTTCTCCAGTTGTGATTTGCCATGAGAAGAAAATTATATGTCATAGTTCTCATTGCTGTTCCATTCAAGTCTCATATTTTTTTCCTGGCTTAGAACACATATAAAAATTTGCCAGCAAACTGCAATTGAAAATTCCCCATGTATCCACTATGGTAACACGGTCATACAGCTCCAGAGAGCAATGATGAATGGCCATGTGGCCACCCTTGGATGGGTCTGCACACTGCTCCTCCCAGGAATGTGTATCTTCAGAAAGTAATCGCTTCTGCAGAATGTATAAAGAAAGGTTGGAATAACTGTGATAACAAATAACCTGAGCAGTTAACATAGCCTCAGGATGTAAATAATAGCTTACGTATTGGTAATTTGTCCATACACTGACTGATTTTTTTTTTAAGATTTCAACTAGAGGTAATCATATTAAATTAATTAAGGCAATCTCAGAAAGACATTTTCATATATTTGTATTTTCTAGATTTTTATATAGATACCTAAAACCATGTGTGTATGAGATAGAGGCTCTTGCCACAGACAGACAAGAGTAAGCATTCTGACCCCTGCTTATTGGCTCTGTGAATATGCCAGGGTATTTTGCCCTGCCCTTTTGATTCTTCTAAACATCAACATAGCAGGACTTGTGAGAACTAATTGAATAACTTACAAAAAGCCTGTAACAAATGCCTGGAAAATTAAGAGTAAAAGAATGATTTCCTCTCTTTTCATAATTGATGAATATTGATCAAAGTCAGTTTTGACTAGTCTGAGAAATTATTTTTGCCATGTGTTCCTGCTTAGCAATCATTCTAGTCACTATATCTTAGCTGGTTTACGATTGAAAGAAAAGCAAATGCAGAGGTTCTTGCTCAGTGCTGATAAGTTGATGGTCCCAGAGCCACCCTTGTTTCTTCCCTGTCTCCTAATGCAGAGAATGATGTCTCAAGCAACTGGAGTGATGGAAGTGCATAAAGTAGCAAGGCTATGTAACTATGTGCTCTCTGGCTCTAAGAAAGAGAGCCCCTTCCATTTCAGGGAATCGCCTACCTACAGTTGGTGGCAAATCTCTCTCAACTTTTCATTTACAAAATCACTCATTAAAAGCATTGACAGTATAGTATAGTTGCATTTGTTTCATAGGTATCATGCAAACTAGATACCAAGTACCTATGCGGATCATTGGTTGTCCTAGAGTGGAGTAAACATGCTGGGGTTTTGGTTTTGGTTCTCTCATTTGACATGGAGCTCTTTCATAGATTTGCCTGTTTCACTCCCCTTTCTTTAATATTTTATTACAGTAAGCCTCTAGTAAGCATTGCTGGTCTACATAAAGCTATTGTGATAGCTTTAATGATGAAACGTGGAACAGTGACTTTCCAAAACCTATTTCGGGGTTACAATGGCATTTTTTCATATCTCATGAGAGGGGATTACCTCATCAGTTGGTAATGTACAGGATTAAACAAGTTGCACATAGGTCTCATCTGTGTAAGAACTCATCCAAGCTATGTTCTAACCGTCCCCTGACTTGGTGATAGGAAGTAACTCATATTCTTCCTTGTAGACACCACTGGACTGAGCATAGAGGTTAGGAGAAATCAGTCTAGGCACCTCTACAGTGGGCTCTCTAGACACTGGTCAGTGATTGCTGGTGCTGTGGCCCAGCCTTGTGCCTCTCAATGTGTCATAATACTTGGATTCTGTAGAGGCAGTGACTGTTGGCAGAGCTAGGTGCAGTACTCCATTACCCTCACAGACCTTCAATAATGGCTTTGTTCTAAAGTCCTGAACTCATTTTCATTTCCATCACCCACCACTGGCTTCTTCTGTGATGAACCTAAAATGCTTTTGGGGATGGACCATATCTGTTCCAATCAGGGAATTGACATTTTCGTCACCAGTAGTGGATAGATCAGTTCTAGGTCTCTGTGGGTATATAAAGGGAAAAGAGGAAAATGAGCACCTTGTACTTACCCACTAAGAGGAGGGGTCAAACTGGGGAGGCTTTATGCAGGAATCCTGTGTACTGCAGCGCCAATCAGGGTGATACAAAAATCAGCATCACCCAGAACCGGCTGTACTTTGTGGATGGTGAAGTCATACCTTTAGGATAGAAAAGATGGTGAAGTATAAATCTGTTCTCACTGGAAGTTGAACAGCTCCACATAAGTGTTGCTTGGTGCTGAAGTAGATCTAGTGCTCTGAGTTGTTCTTCTTTGGCTGTATATGTGATGTCAGTAGTTGGTATAAATGAAATTAATTAGCCCTTTTACATAAAGACCACACTTAGAACTACCCAAACCCCAGTGAAGAAAATAGGTAGAGAGCTATTCAGTTTTCTTTTTATTATGTTTCATTTGATTTAAAACACTTAAGACTAAATAGAGACTGAGAAACTAGCCAGAAACTTGAGGCGAAACTGTGGGCAAAGTGTTGTTATTCCATAATGAATGAAAAAGATATGTCTATGAGTCAAAAAAGAAATCTGCAGAAACGCAAATCTAGAAATCTTTCTTCATAGAAATAGCAACCTAAAGTATGTTGGATGTTAGGGCCACTGCACTCCTGTGAGCAGTGTGTGTGTGTATGTGTGTGTGTGTGTGTGTGTGTGTGTGTGTGTGTGTGTGTAAGGATCTTAGGTCCACTGAACTCCTGTGAGCAGTCTGTGTGTGTGTGTGTGTGTGTGTGTGTGTGTGTGTGTGTGTGTGTGTGTGTGTAAGGATCTTAGGTCCACTGAACTCCTGTGAGCAGTCTGTGTATGTAACGCTGACACCTATCACTTTTCTCATGAAAACATGCTTTCCACAAATAGCACTGTGTGGGGTTTTTGTGTTTGCTACCAGGACAAATGAGCTAAACAGAAGTCATAGGCATCACACCTCAGAAAAACTACCCTCTAGATGCCAGAGGCTGGTGCTTATAAAACTTTCTAGACTCATCAAAAATTCAGGCAGATTATGACAGTGTAGGCAGATCACTGGATAAATATTTTCTCATACATGGCTAGTTCTATATGATTGTAAAGACAAACTCCTGCCCCCCCCCCAAAAAATCAGTCTTAACAATCCTGTGTGCTCACGTGCCACCCAGAACTGGATGCAATTCATACTCTGGAATTCCCTTACAACTGCTGAGACAGTAGACACTGAAACAGACTACCAAGTTCTCTGCCTTTTCTGCTCCGTTACCATTAGTTAGAACTTCCAGGTACAGCACACAACATGAGAATCTGTCCTTGGGCCACTCCAGCCTAGGCAGCAGACAAGGTTCCCCAGTTATGTTGGAAGAGTTGGGAAGCAGCTGTGATGATGCCACTGGTTTCATGTCCAGCTCCTAAGAAAGGTGCTGAAGATGTGCCTTCTAGCCGCCAGTCCTGGTGATGAGGGTAGTTTTAGTCCATGGTTGAGTGGTCAAATAATTTGTTTTCAAACGTGTTCATGAATATAGTCCTCCTCTCCTAGACTTTCTATGTTTCAGCTACTTCATTCATAGTGACTGGTCTGCCTTCTTTAAGAACTCCTGTTGCTTAGTTAAAGTGCCTGTAATAATCATTCTTTAATAACGTACTTTGGTTAAAATGTTGTGGCATCATCCTAGAACAATAATGCATCCTGTTTTCACTTGCTTTGTGCCTTAGAATATGTGTTCTCTTTCTTGACATGTCATTTCTCCAGCTTTTTATAGTACTAGGGAATAATACACAGGCCTCATGCTTGCTGTTTAAGTGCTCTACAACTAACCTAAATAATTAGTCTTCTTTGACTTTTAAAACATGGTTTTCAAAGTCGCTCAGGTTGGCTCTGTAACCAGTCTGTAGCCCAGGCAGAATCTTTATACCATAGGCTCAGCAAGAATATATTCAAGAGGCAACATCTTGAGGCACCATATTTTGTTCATCCTTCCTTAGTCTGTATTAAGCAATTCTGAGTTTCTGTTGCCTTAGCTCAGCACATACTGTACTCCAGAAAACTGTTGGTGGATCTGTCTCAGTATCCTCTACATGATCCATGACAACAGACCCTTTCATTTTCCTCTTCTAACAGAATTTATGAAAAAGAGCCATTCTTACTACAGTACTGATTGAACAAAAATTGCAGTGCTTTATGCACATTGTCCAAATTATCTTCAGAATATACCCACAGTAGACCACCCAAGAGGTCCCCATAGCTTAACAACCCAGATTTCTGGGAACTAGATTTTACCCCTGGGCCCAGTGAAGACTAAAACAGAGTTCAAGCCTATGGTGGCAGTAGCTGTGTTACTATGGCTTTCATTACTTCTAGATTTTCTTAGGTCAGGTACTGACCAGATATAGGAAGATGACAAATTGCTATAATACTAGTCAGAAAGCTACAGAGGCCAATCAGTGTGGGAGTTTAGAGAAGAAAGAGAATACTTTCACTTAAGGGTGTGTTGTGGGAGCCTTTGTATAAGTGTTTGGCAGACTCTGATGAGTAGAGCCTGAAGTTCTTAATTAAAAGCCCATATGTCCAAGTCCCATGTTAACCATTTTGTGGAGAGGCAGTGTGGTCTGGGAGAGTCATCACTGGATTGAAAGCAGAGAGATTAGACTTCTGATCCCAGCTCTGTCATTAACCAGCTGTGTGTCTTTAGTGAAGACCCTTGTTCCCTTCATAACTGCAACTGAGAGTAGCTTTAGAGTAGAGAGATGCTGCTCCTGTGGCCCAGATCTCTTTTCTAATGTGTTGCACACAGCACAGATACAGCTAGATGGCCATAGTTCTTAGGCCTGATGCTCACAGCACCTGCTCCTTTCTGGTGTTTGTCACTTTCTTTTATAAAATGTGTGTATCTATCACCATGGTAGACAGTAGGCTTCCTGCAGGCAAGAACTATTTTCATTTCATCTTTATAATCCCATACAACACTTGCTTCTATCTCTGATGTCATTAAACTCTGTACCTCATGACTTTGCAGTATATTAACCATATAATTCTTTATTATTTTAAAAGGAAAAGGTGTCATTCCTTTGCATCTACAAGAAGCAGCGGTCTTCATCTGTCACATGCATTGTTGTCTTTTCCATCACTGACTTCTCTTTCCTATGACCTGAAGTTGGCACTGCTATCCACAGATACTGCCTTGAATAAAAATCTCTGTATAAAGATTTCTTTACTTTTCCTCTATGTGTATGAATGCTTTACCTGCATATATACACATGTAACATGTCCATGTAGTACCCTCAAAGGACAGAAGAGTTCTCCTGGAACTAGAGTTACAGCCAGTTGTGAGCCACCATGAAGTCACAATGAACTGAATCCAGGTCTTCTATAAGAACAGTCAGTGCTAAGATATCTCTCCAGCCAACTTCCTTACTCTTGGAACTGCCCTACCATGCGTTCCTGCCCTTCCACCAGCTCCTTGCTCTGTCCTGTTAAGATATTCCTGACATATTCCCTAATGGTTCTGTTCTTGCTCCTAGCTCTTGTCATTCCATCAACTCCTGTGGCTTTCACTTCAACCTTCCACACTGGGTTCTTTTCGAAGCTTGAGCCCTGCAGTTCCAATGTCTTGCTAGCCATAGTCACATGAATTTAGCATGTTTAGGCTCTGACATTCCTCTGACATGATTGCCTCTCATTTTCCCTAATTGAGCAATGCCTCTTTGGTCTCAATGGCTGTCTAGGTGTGGAGTTCTTCTCCCTTATTCACAAAGAGCCAGTTAGCACTGAGTTTTGTAACATTGTGTGTTACTAGAGCTGTTTACTAGCTGCCATCCTGACTCCTATGACGTTATGTAATTTATCCTCAATGGCATCACCAAAACTGATTTTTTTTTTTCCTAAACTCAAAATTCTGCCTGGTTGCCTTTACTTCTTAAGTCTTTTATCCCCACAATAAACTTGTCAAACCAATTTTTTAGCTTATAAGACCCGCTAAGACCTCCATGCTGACCACCCTCACAGCCTTACACTGTCCTTTTTGCTGGCATGATAAACTCCTTTTGGAATGGAAGTATATTCACTCTTTTTAATTGCTTATTGACTAAATAGATTTTTCTATATAATATATTCTGGCTGTGGTTTCCAGTGCCTCCAAGTCCTCCCTGCCTTGATTTCCATCCACATCTACCCCTTCTATCTTTCCTTGGGGGTGAGGACAGGCATTTAAGGGATAATAATATAACTAAAACAAATTGAAACAGGACAAGAAAAACAATCAGAAGAAGAAAGCCAAAGAAAATGCACAAGGAACACAGAATCAGAGAGACACACTATTAGTAGACATAAGAAATCAGTAAGGTTGAAAAACAAAGAAAGTCCCTGACAAAACATTATGAGACAAAGAACTTCCAAAGGTGCCATCTTCTGTGTTGGCCATCTACTGCTGGTCATGGGTCCTGCCTTTAAGTGTAGTTTGTATTCCAAATAGTGACGTTGTTTAAAGGAAAACAACAAAACAGAGCAAATTCTACCAGCAATAAAATAGCTCCTGATGGATCCTAATGATACTCTGGACTCAGATCAGTGCCTTGCTCGTGATCATCGGAGAAGCTTCCTGCAGCAGATGGGAACAGGCCAGGCTCCTATAGACAGACAGTCATCATGCAGAGAGTGAGAGACCTTGGGACACTCAACCTCAAATGGGATGCACCCATCAAATAAGAAGAGACAGAAAGAGGGTAGGAGCTGAAGGGAATGGAAGCACCAAAAAAACCATGATCGCTGCACACAGGAATTCACAGAGATTGGAGTGACATGCACAGAGCCTGCAGGGGTCTGCTCCAGATGGGGCCATAGAGATGACAGACTAACGAGCCTCCACATAAGCCAGAAGTAGGCTCCAGTAGAGAACTACTTGCAAATGAAAATTTAGTTTCCTCCCTCCCAGGGACTCTCACTGGGGAAACAAACTACTCTCTTTTATTATTTTTTATTTTACATACCAAATCAGTTTCTCCTCCCTCCTCTCCTTCCAGTCCCTTCCTCCATCTACCCATTCCCTACACTCCACCACCTCAGCCCGACCCCTGCCCCACTTTCTCTCCTCCATTTCTCTTCAGAAAAGGGCAGGCCTCCCATGGATGTCAAGCAGCCCTGGCATATCAAGTTGCAGTACGACTAGATGTGTGCTCTCCTAGTAAGGCTAGATGAGATAACCCAGTAGGAGGAAAGGGTCCCAAAGGCAGGCAGCGAAGAGACAGCTTCAGTTCCCACTATTAAGAGTCCCACATGAAGACCAAGATACACAGCTATAATGTGTGAAAGGCCTAGGTCAGCAGTCCCCATACTCTGTGGTTGGTGGTTCAGTCTCTGGGAGCCCCTGTGGGCCCATGTTAGTTGGTTCTGTAGATTTCTTCTGGTGTCCTTGATCCCTCAGGCTTCTACAATTCTTCTTCCTCACCCTCCTTCCACAGGATTACCTACACTCTGTTTAATGTTTGACTATAGGATTCTGCATCCATTTCTGTCAGTTGCTGGACAAAGCCTCTCTGATGACAATTGAGTTAAGGCACCAATCTATGAGGAGTATAGCAGAATACCATTAGGAATCATTTTATTGACTTTTTTGTTTGTCTTTCTTTTTTCCAGTCATTCTGTCCTAGGTCTCTAGAATATCTAACTTCTGGTTCCTACCTATCTGTGCAGTGTCAGGGATGGACTCTCTCATGGAATGGATCTCAAGCTGGACTAGTCGTTGGTTGGCCATTTCCTCAGTCATTGCACCATCTTTACCTCAGCTCATCTTGTAGGCAAGACATATTGTAGGTCAGAGGTTTTGTGACTGGGTTAGTGTCCTAGTTCCTCTTTAGAAGTTTTGCCTATTATAAATTATGGCCTGTTCAGGCTCCATGTTCCCCATTACTAGGTGTCTTAGCTAGAGTTACCCTTGTAAATTCCATTGCCTTGGGTTTTGAGATTATCCCAGAAATGTCCCCCAGTAACAGTTGTCTTTCCCAATACTCTTTTCCTTCATCCTTCCCTTGCATGATCCCTCCTGTTCCCATCCCTACCCTTCACTCATCCAGGTCCCTCAAACTACTCTTAAGGGTAGGTTGTATGCCCATCAGTAGATGGTCAACTGAAAAAAAAACCTCAAAGGCATCTTTGCCAGTTCCTTGTTTCACAATGGTATGTCAGGGCTTTTCTTTTTTTAATTTAATTTTTTAGATTTTAATTTATTCATATTTTCATCTATGAACCCTATAGGTCCTTTGTGTGTGTGTGTGTGTGTGTGTGTGTGTGTGTGTGTGTGTGTGTGTGTGTGTGTGGTGGGTCTCTGATTCCTGTCTTTCTTTGGGCTCTTTTATTTCTATTGGTTTTGTATAATTCTAATGTTACTTTTGTTTTTATCTTATTATATTTTATTTATTTTATTACTGTTCCTTCGAAGCCTTTTTGTTTCTTAATGAGACAGAAAGGAGTAGAGCCAGATGGCAGGGGAGGAACTGGAAAGAGCAGAGGGATCATCAGGATATATTGTGTGAGAAAAACAGTCTTCTAATTTTAATAAAATCAGGGATAGAGTAGTTTGGCTTGTGTCCCCATTGAGATTCCTTTGGAGAAAACAAATTTCTCGTTTGCAAGTGGTTATCAATCGGAGATAGCTTTGGGGTCAGGATGGAAGCTGGTGTCCACTTGTCTCAGTGTTGGGACTACATGTGCAGACCAGAGCAGGCCCTGTACATCCTCCCACAGTCTCTGAGAGTGTCCGTGTGTTTAAAAGGTCTGTTTCCTTGGTGTCCTTCATCCCCTTTGGCTCTTACACTCTTTGTGCCTCCTATTCTAAGTCTCATGAGCTCTGAGAGGAGGGGTTTGATGAAGTGTGTATTTCAAAGGTCTCTCACACTCTGCAAATTGTATGGCTGTGGTCTTTATCTTTGTTCCCTACTACTGCAGGAAGAACTTTCTCTGAAGATGGCTGAGCAAGACACCAATCTATGAGTATTGCAGAATGTCATTAGGAGTCATTTTATTGCTATGGTTCTTTAGCAGAACAGTAGTAGCTGGTTTTCCCATAGGTCCCTGGTCTATCTTGTCTCAGGTTCTTGGCCACCTGAGCAGTGTCATGTAAAAGCTTCGATTTGTACCATTGTGTCTTTCCTGAGACATCCATAGATTTGACAAGTCATCTTCTCTCTTCTGCTAGCAACTCTAAGAACTGGAACTAGAAACCATGCTTGCTAGGAAACTCTCCTTCTTGACTGTGTTTCCTTTCCTCCCGCACTTGGATGTTGCTCTGATAGCTGTTTGCACCAGTATTTGCCAGCCATATGGCACCTGGGGAAAGTTCTTTCCTAGCCTTTGCTAGCTAAATAGCCATAGCCTGGAGCCTGGCCCAAGGAGACCATGCAAATAGAAACAAAGGGTAACCTACTCAAAAACACTGTGATCTTCCTTAAACCTTGTTCTCTCCTTATTCTGTGGCCATGTCTGAACTTTCCACAGTTTCTTCTGTGCTGTTTTTTAAGGACTGTTTCGGACTCCTAAAGATCATATCCTTAAGTAGTGTCTGCTCTACAAATTAAATATATAAATGGAGTTCGGGATGCTAGTAGGCACTGCATCTCATGGCCCATGCTCTATGCATAAAGACATCCTGCCTATGAAGGAATCCAGGCAGCTCTCAATTACTTAGGGTCTTATCCCTTGGCAGTTCTTTCCCCCTGTCTTCTTCCACTGGTATTCGAAAGACACATGAACTACCTGATGATAATGTCCCATCATGTAAGTGCCATAACTAAGTACCATTCCCTTTCATTTAAATTAGATAAAATACAGAGCTGTGGCTTGCAAGTAATGGAAGTCCCCTGGGGAAATTAAAAGTTCACAAAGAGCAGACCCATTATAATAAAAGCATTTGCACAGCCAGTGATTCCATTCATCCTGTGGCTTCCTTATTCCTTGGAGTAAGATGAAATATCAAATAAGAGGACCTTTGGAAATACTTTGAGGGATTTAGTTTAATTGGAAATAGTAGGAGCATTCTGTGATTAGAGTAAGCTCTGTGTCATACACAGTGGAGTCATCAGCTTTGCATAGCAAACCATGGAGCATCGAGGTCAGCCTTGGTTCAGATCTCAACCTCATTTGTTTCAAGTTTTCTGTATTCCTGCATATGTGCACATCCATAATTCTAACTTCTTCAGCATATCCTTGGCTCTGCTCACGTATGAAGCACCTTACACGTGTGCTCCCGTGTAACTCCCATAGCCGTGCTCTGCAGGTGTTATCTAATACCATGGCAGAGGAAGAGCTACACCAGAGAACTCATGATAGCCAGCTTGCACAGCTGTAATAGATTTCAGAGCTGCTTGCCTGTAATATAGAAGTAGGGGTTATATTTCATGTCAAAGCCAGGTTTCCTATTCCAGCCTGATTCCAGAGCTATTCCAATGTTCCCTGGCTTCAAGGTTAGGTTCCTGAACACAAAACTGAGGAAACAAACTAAGGTAATGTCACCCCTTAAGGCCATGTTATTAATGATGTGTCCTTGTAATTATAGCAGTACTTGAATACTATGACATTTCTGAAACTGGTTTTACAGTTGTTCAATCTGCCTTTACTTTCTCACTTTTATATTTTTAGATGCATCATCCCATTCAGATGAAACCTGCAGATAGTGAAAAGTCAAACGGTAGGTGGCAACCAACTGTCTGATTGAATAGTGCCTGCTACTTTCGATTACTTCAGGTGGGGGCGGGGAGCCAGCTCCATCTGTTTTTTCCCTCTGGAAGGTGGACGCCTACTGCTCTGGGAACTCAGCATACATGAAGAAGACTGTGTCAAGGAATGGTTGCCCACAACCTTCTGCTTAGGGCTTGTCCTACGTGATGGCCTTGTGGGATCTGGCTAGCACTGGTCTACTCCTGGTACAACACAGGAATCCCCAGTGGGCAGGAAGAATATGAGTAGAAAGTGTGTAGCCCATGAAGAACAGCTGCCACATTTTGTCTCTCATTGCTCCTCTTTGACTGTATTACTATATTCTTCTTTAAACTGTTCTAATACATTTGCCTCAGAATCTGTTCAGAATTAAGTCTGCTGGTTAAATGGACATACAGTTGCAGGTGGAAAATGTATATTGATGAGATCTGTAATAAAATTGAGGCTTGCCTCGTGAAGGTACTTAAGAATTGGTTATCTATATTTTTAGAAGTGTTTGCTCCCATCTCTATAAGCCTCCTGTCCTGGTTTTGTTCTTTTAATTTTCTAAAATGTATATTCAAAAGAACCATCTACCTTCTTGGACCACAGAGCTCCTCTGTCCCACAAGACTGACATAATCAGTGCTGCTTCCTTCCAGCAGGCAGCCTCGCACCTCATTAATTAGTAATCAGGGCAGAAGCCATGTGCTTAGAGATACAGATATCTGCAAATGGAAATTATGATTGGGCTCTAAGTCTCTCCACAAGGTATTTTATTGCTAATTGTAGTGCATCCCATTTTCTAGCTTCTTCACAGACTGAAAAGTTTGGAAGACAACTCCCAAGTTGTCACAAGGGCTGCCAGCACTGTTTTGTCAGAGACAGGGCTTATTCTCTGTCGCTTAGCCTCTTTCTGAGCAGATGCTGTTGCATTTCTACCTACTCAGCCTCTACTTTCCATAACTTCCGAGTCTCCTTCCTATACTGTTTTAGCATAAACAATGGAGTTTATCACAAGGAACTTCCAAAAGTCTACCATGATCAGATTCATCCATTCATTCATTCATTCCTTATCATTTACTATGCACCAGAAAAGTCGTCTAGGGAACAATGACATTGCAACAGTAAACCTGAAAAAAAGAAAAGACTATGACAGGGAACTTTATTCATTTTAATGACTTAATACCTAATTATAGTCCTGAAACATGGAAATTTGCATCTGCTCATTCATAAAGTAGGAATAGTGGTAACTGCCTTACAGCTTGGCTTTTTGTTTCTTCTGGGTCTCAAAATATGATATTTGCCACAGTCTTTGTAAATGATTTTACTTTTTTTTTTTTTTTTTTGAGACAAAGTCTCTCTGTGAAGTCCTAGATGTCCTAGAACTTGCTCTATAGACCAAGCTGGCCTCAAACTCAGAGATCTGCCTGCCTCTGCCTCCTGAGTGCTTGATTAAAGGCTTGCTCCACCATGGCCCAGATGACAGAACACTTTCTAAAGTATTAGTTATTACCTCCCAGAGGTATGCCTGGGCTGTGTAGCATTCTTTACTGAGCATGCCTTCCTCTAAAGGTAGCCATTACTGTCTCAGACATTCCCATATACTCTTCTACTCTTAGTAGCAAAAAGATGAATCCTGTGGGACAGATCCTGTCAGTTTATGTCTTCATGGAGTGTCTAGCCACCAAGAGATGTTCTACCTATCCTTTGGCTCCAAACTTCTCTAAATTATATCAGAGCAAAAGTCACGGAATGAAAGTCCGTGGAAAGGGTCTGTCTTATCTTTTTAGTTTTAGGTTGTATTTATAAACACACAAATCATTTATTTGAGGTGAGCACATAGGACCCGAAATGCCCAAGTATTGATATATGGTATATTTTCTTCTTTGTATTGTCTACTATCTATGTGTATAACCAAATGTGCAAACCCTTTGCTGCTAACAGTTCTGGGTTACGCTGCTTTTATTCTCCAGTATCAACCCAGGACACAGTATTTGGTTTAAGTATAAAGCTGCTGCAGACCAAACTATTTGCTCCAAATTTTTCATCATCTCAAAAGCCAAGGAGGTTTTGGGTATCTTTATTACTACAATAAAAAGTATCTTAAAATGCCCCTTTTGAGGGAATTGTACAGGATAGTAGATAAGCAAGCTTCAACTTGTACCAAGTAATCAAAAAAAATGAGCCTATGGGAGCATTTTGTACTCAATCACATTCCATTCCCTGACCCTCAAAGGTTCATGGCCATCTCATGATATAAAATGTATTTAGTCCAACTTCAGAAGTCTTTTCAGTTCTTCAAGTTTCAACCTTGTTCAGAAGCCCCTCCCTCTTGATTCTTTCATGCCTTCAAAGCCAGTGCTATCTAGATTAACTGCCAAGTTAACTGCCAACTTGAGACAGACCTCTGCCCCATTTCACTGCACTAGCAGGAATGTCCTGTCTATGGGCAAGTGATTCCTAGGTGTTCTCAAGCTGAGGTCTTAGCTGAGTGGAGTCTTTTCCCGAGATCATCCTTCTTATTTTTCCAGTGAGAGCAAGAAGCCTCTTTTTCATGGCCTTATTCTCCTTAATAATCACAGTGTCTCTTTTAGGACATGACTTAGCTGAAACATTAAGCTTCCTAGTGTTGTTTCTATCCAAGCTATACATTTTTTTCTTTCTTTCTGCCCCATTTGCTTTTTCATTGTAGACCTACATAAGAGGTTTTAGTAATTGCAATGCCACAGAGTTAGCATTGTGCTGATTTGACATTTTCTCTACCAAAGCAGTTAGGTATGTGGTTGGTTGGTTGGTTGGTTGGTTGATTGATTGGTTGGTTGGTTGGTTGGTTGGTTGGTTGGTTGGTTGGTTGGTTGGTTGGTTAGTTGGTTGGTTGGTTGGTTAGTTGGTTGGTTGGTTGGTTGGTTAGTTGGTTGGTTGGTTAGTTGGTGGTTGGTTTGGAAACAGAGTCTTTCTGTGCAGCCCTGGTTGATCTGGAATTCACTGCATAGATGAGGCTGGCTTCCAGTTCAGAGATATATCTGCTTCTGCCTTCTAAATGCTGGGATTAAACACCTGGTTTAATTTAGCCTCACATAAATTCTCAGAAGATAGACAGAAAACAGCTAGATTCTTTGCCAAAATATCATGGTCTGTAGCTGTGTTGCTAATAAAGTATATTCCTCCTTGAAGGCTCTAGAGACAAATCTTTACTAGTCTCAGCACTTCTGGCTTCACAGTCCCACTCAACATACAACAATTAACTACATTTCTAGTCCAAAGTTTCAAAGTCTTCCACATCACTCCAAAAAGCAATGTGCCCATGTTCTTCTCAAAAACAACCCTACTCTCTAGTACCAACTTCTGTGTTGGTTACTTTTCTGTTGCTCTGCGGGGAAAATGCTATATGACTAAAGGCAACTTAAGGATGAAAGAGTTTATTTGGGCTTATACTTTCAGGGGAAACATGGAGGCATGAGACCAGAGCAGGAAGCAGAGAGACCACATCTCAAGCCCTCAACCACACATAAGAAACAGAGTACTCTGAAGTGAGGTGAAGCTGTAGAAACTCTCAGGGCTCACATCTAGTAACAAACTTTCTCCATTAAGGCTCCATGTCCTAAAAGTTTCATAACCTTCTCCAAAACACCAGGTACATGAGCGCATGGGAGAAATTCACCACACTGACCACCACAGAGACGAGCTTAGCATCACACACTAGAATTCTGGTTATGCTAATGCTAAATTATCAGCACAGTTCACAAACTGACAGAAACATATTGTTGCCTTCTAAATGGCCCTGTTCTGTCACACATACTGGTCACATCACAGAATAGGCCTATACAGAGACTGAGAACCCAAAAACCTGCTTATAGGGTGAGTCCTCCTTTTGCCTTCATTTTCTGAATTTTTGATTAGAAAAGTGGAAAACATGAGAGCAGACTTAGAATTATCTTTCAAGAACTCTATTATGGGAGTTTAAATGGAACTTTGTCTTGCATAGAAATGAACGGCTTACATGGCTCCCTTTGGACGTAACTTAGAAATCAGAAGAAATGCACACTTTTCTATCTCAAATTATAAGGCTGCAGCCTTTTCTGATTCTTTGTGGCATTTTTGACAGGTAAGCATAGCTTCAGAGGCACACAGACAGAGCTTTCTTTAGTTGAGGCTCTGAATAGCTCCTATAGCAAAGAGAAGCCTAACGAGCTCTAATTGCACTTCTGTTGAGTGTGCTGACATTTGTGTACAGCACAAAGGACTCATCACAGCTAGACAGTCTGAGCCTCCATTATCTGTGTGCTTGGAGTTTGAAATTTTCTATTTTCTGAGCAAGGGCTGCTAATAAAGACCACTTAGTTATGGACAAGTGAATTCCAGCAAAACAGTCACCATTTGAATCCCTAGCCATTACAGTGATGTAGGGAATCCCTGGTGAGCCCAGAATGTTAGATGCTTGTACATCAGCTGCACTGTTGGATCTTACTGAATGGACTTCCTAAACCTGTATGGTTTCCTATAACCCACCATCCTTCAAAAGCTGTAATTAAATCTGCGTCCCCCAGAGCTCCCAGGGACTAAACCACCACATAGAGAGACCCATGGTTCCAGATGCATATGTAGCAGAGGATGGCCTTGTCTGGAATCAATGGGAGGAGAAGCCTTTGGTTCTGTGAAATCCCAAGGCCCCAGCTTAAGGGAATACTAGGGTGTTGAGGCTGAAGTGGGTGGGTGAGAAAGGGAACATCTTCATAGAAACGGGGGGAAGGGGGATAGCATAGGGGGTCTGGAGAGAGGAAACTGGGAGGGGATAACAGTTGAAATGTAAATAAATAAAATAACCAGTAAAAAACATAAATCTGCATCCTTGCTCACATCCATGCTAATCCATGCTGTTTTTCCTGTGCTACTATGCCAAATATTTAAAGAAAAAAAAATACTACTCCGGATAAGTAATAATTGATGGAGTACTCAATGTGAACGCATTAACAGAATTCAGCTTTCTTGCTGTTTTTCTGTTGTAGAAAACTGAGTGACAGTGTGGGAAGCTCTGGATAAGATGCTAGTAAACTAGCAGAAGCACAGTTACTTTCCATTCTATATGCACCAGCCAGCTTTCCCTCTTCAGCCAGCTTTCAGTCCTCTTACTGTGAGAGAGAAGGGAAGGCACTGTCTGTGCAAGACTTA